>NW_026708927.1:42500-125000 GCF_902713425.1 Acipenser ruthenus
GGGTGTGCGGCCTGGTGCGCATCCCTCAATTTGTCAATGGAGAATGTCAGAGGGAAGATTAACCATCTTCTTTGCACTCTTTCTAGAGCAGCAATATCCTTTTTGTAACAAGGTGACCAGAACTGAACACAGTATTCTAGGTGAGGTCTTACTAATGCATTGTAAAGTTTTAACATTACTTCCCTTGATTTAAAATCAACAAACCTCACAATATATCCGAGCATCTTGTTGGCCTTTTTTATTGCTTCCTCACATTGTCTCGATGAAGACATTTCTGAGTCAACATAAACTCCTAGGTCTTTTTCATAGATCCCTTCTTCAATTTCAGTATCTCCCATATGATATTTATAATGCCCATTTGTATTGCCTGTGTGCAATACGTTACACTTCTCTCTATTAAAATGTAATTTGCCACGTGTCTGCCAAGTTCTGAATGCTGTCTAGATCATTTTGAATGACCTTTGCTGCTACAACAGTGTTTGCCGCCACTCCTATTTTTGTGTCGTCTGCAAATTTAACAAGCTTGCTTACTATACCAGAATCTAAATCATGAATGTAGATTAGGAATAGCAGAGGACCTAATAGTGATCCCTGAGGTACACCCCTGGCTACCTCACTACATTTTGAGGTTTCTCCTCTATTTAGTACTTTCTGTTTTCTACATGTTAACCACTCCCTAATCCATGTGCATGCATTTCCTTGAATCCCTACTGCATTCAGTTTGAGAATTAATGTTGAAAGGGAGGGAAGATCTTCTCCACATTCTTTTGAATGACAAATGTTCGTTTTGAAAAGTAAATGTTGAAAGGCCGGGAAGATCTTCTCCACAGAAGATCCTCCCAGCCTTTCAACTTTTTTTCAGAAAAAATACAATTAAAAAAGGCATCAGTGTTTAATTTCCAGATGATTTTAAACTTGCAGCACATTTCAAACGACTATCGGAACATTATTTCTTTAAAACAAATGTGGATATTATTTATTTTTCAATAAAGGATTTTAAGATTTTTTTCTCAAAGAGTTTCCCAGTTTTCAATCATTTGAAACATGTACTGTCTTCCAAATGCCTGTTCCTAACGAATTGGCTATTCTCCTTGCTTGACACATTCCTATTTTTATGAAATGTAGCAGTTGCATGAGAGGCAGAGCTGCAGCATCTGCCCAGCTAGGAGCTGCCTTGCTGTGCCAAGTTATCCGCTCCATACCCTTGCTGTGCGGATCTTTGTTGTATTTAAAATGACATTTTTACGCAGAGGAGCAGGGTACAGACAAAGGGAGCAGGGGACAGTTCAAAGGGAGCAGAGGGCAGGGTAGATTAAACAGCTTTGTATGTAGATTAAACATATTTATACTGGGGCAGTACACAATAGCCGGGATCCCTGAACTAGCCAATGTTGGAACTTAGTGTGACAATACTGGAATATGACCAGAGTCAGAATAGTGCTACATGACCATAGTCAGAATTGAGTTACATGACCAGAGTCAGAATACTGCTACATGAACAGAGTCAGAATTGAGTTATATGACCACAGCCAGAATCGAAGTAAATGACCAGAGCTACAAAAAAAGCTTTACCTTCTTCTAAGGTATAAAGTCGGTCTCTGTCAACAAGTACAGGTGTTTATACACTGACACAGCCCCTGTGTAAATGAGATCAGGCCTTTATACACTGACACAGCATCTCTGTCAACAAATACAGGTGTTTATACACTGACACAGCATCTCTGTCAACAAATACAGGTGTTTATACACTGACACAGCATCTCTGTCAACAAATACAGGTGTTTATACACTGACACAGCATCTCTGTCAACAAATACAGGTGTTTATTTGTACGCCTTTGAACAAATGACAAACAGTATTGCACAGAAACGTCTGGGGTGGTTTAAAATTGACACAAAGCTGCATTTTATCACCAAATGGTCTCAAATTGTAGGTCTGATCACTGTGGACTAGAGCATTTTTGCAATATGTGTGGAACTTTCCTATTTATGGAGGTATGCAGCCTCAAAGCTAGCTGGTTTTTGCTGTGCAGTCAAATCAACTGTATTGAACAGAATGGTATATAACTGCCAGTTTACTAATAATGAAAGAAATCCCCCAAACAGGCAAAAGTGGGTTTAAATTGAAGATCACAACTTCTAGTTTACATTAAACCTGACTATGTGGCTAAGAAATGTGGAGATATTGAGAAACTGGGAGGAAACCATTGACATATTCAGCTATTTTTCTATAACTGCCAGTTTACTACTAATGAATGAAAAATACAAAAAATCACCAAAACAGCCAAAACTGGGCTCAAATTGAACATCTCATCCTCTAGACAGCTTTATTTCTGCAGCGGCAGAAATAAAGCTATCAAAGGTGACGATGCAGGTATGTACCCTATGTGTACTGACACACAGGAGAGCATAGGGGCCTCAGAAGAGCAGGCAATTAATATCGGCGGCTGTGTAGGGCAGGCTCGCTTCAAAAAATGGAAGGCTAATCGCGCTTGGCTAAAGGCTAATCCCAGCGGTTCAGTCATTTGCTCGGTTTGTTCAGCAATTCGTGATCTGGGAACCCATATAAAAGAACGACCTGGAATTGACCAGGCCTTTATGAATGGCACAACTGCAACATCAGCCAAAAAACTAAATGACAAAATAAGTGAACACGGTAAATGCAAGTCTCATATGAAATGTGAACACATAGCGCAAGCCAGACAAAAGCAGGCCATAGAGAAAGCTGCTGAAAACAGCACTGCAGTGATCGGAAAAAACGACGAGCATAATGATAACAGCCTACATGATTTGTAAAGAAAACGTTTAAGATGCATCCAAACATTTTGCAGCTACAGCAGCTTAATGGATTGGATACTGGGAACATGCTGCATTCCGACCATGCAGGTTGTAATATGCTCTTGTTTGTAGCAGACAAAATGGCTGCACAACTTGCAAAGTATGTAATTGATTATTATTATTATTTATTTCTTAGCAGACACCCTTATCCAGGGCAACTTACAATTGTTACAACATATCACATTATTTTTACATACAATTATATTATTTTAGGCAACTATTTTTTTAACATTGTGCCGCTAAAGTCGGGGACAGGTGCTGGCATTGCAGATGAGTTGCTTTCCAGCCTCAATCAGTATGGCATCACTGCAGACATACTTCGAGAGCGTCTGCTGGGTTTTGCAACTGATGGAGCAGCATCGATGCTGGGGAAATACAAAGGGGCAGCATCAATTCTGCGAGAACAGATCAACAACAATCTAATCGAGATTCACTGCATGAACCACAAACTGGAGCTTGCTGTTCATGACGCTGTTCGAACAGTAAAGGAAGCAAGTCATTTTCAGCTATTAATCGATTCACTGTATTCATTTTTTTCACTAAGTCCCAAGAACCAGAGGCAACTTGAAGCTGTGGCTGCTGAGCTCTGTGTACATATACACAAGGTTGGTCGAGTTTCTGACGTCCGTTGGCCGTCATCTTCCTGCACATCGGTGACTGCTTTATGGGAAAGTTACCCTGCCCTTGTTACATTTTTTAGAAATGGTTCAACAGACATCTCACGTTCTTCACAGGACAAAGCAGAATGTGGTGGTCTACTGGGGAAGATGACAAACTGGCTGTTTGTAATGGAAGTAGCAACAATGAAAGATGCACTCGAGACGCTAAAAGCGCTATCCCTGTTTCTTCAAAATAGGAATTCCACTGTCATCACTGTCAAGCCGGAGATTGATGTTGCATTAAAAGCTCTACGTGCTATGAAGGACAGAGATTGAATAAATACCAGCACAATGAACAACGAGTTCTCAAGAGCCGGTGCATTTAAAGGGGTTCCAATCACACAGCCATCTGACGCTCAACAAATGAAATACAGAGGTTTCCGCACGCAGTTCATACAAGCTTTATTTGGCAACATCGAAAGAAGATTTGATGATAAAGGGGTCCTGGAGGAGGCAGCCGTACTCAACCCCACATCATGGCCTGTAGAAGAGGATGCAAGAATTTTGTTTGGGGACGATAAAGTTATGAATCTGTGCAAAACTTTAAAATTCAACGTTTCACGACCTCTAACTATAAAGGAATTCAGAGAGCACAAAGATACTCAGCGCATGGGGGATAACCTGAACAAACTGGTAACCACAGTAGGTGTAATTCCTGTGGTCCACTGCTGAATGTGAACGTGGCTTTAGTGTGATGAACCTTATTCTGACCGACCAGAGAAGCCGAATGCATGTAAGCACACTGAACAGCATGCTGTTTGTTTCAATTAACGGCCCCAACATTGACACTTTCCAAGCTGAGAAATATGCAGAGTTTAAAGGATTAAAGAGGGACACCCACTCTGCAGAGGACAAACCAACAGGAAAGAAAAGAAACGAGAAAACGATTGCCCACCATACCAAACTGTTTTCTTAGACCGATCCAGCCACATCTTGGTGATATCGGTGAGTTTAAAACATTTAACTTATCTTACTTATGTTAATTAAAATGTAAAACGAAAATGAAAAATGATATATAAATAAATGGTGTGCATTTACAACTTCATGTCACCAGGAGTCTCCAAATCAGTTAATGTTTGTTACTGGAAATATAGTAGCTGTGTGAAATATTAACCCTTTGCAGTTCATTTATTAAGTGCGTGTCAGGTCCAATTTATTTTCACACACGCAGTTTATTTTAGACGCGCTGTTTAAAAGTATTTTTTTTTCACAGTAAAACAGGTTTAAAAGACACTTCAAAACAACAGGACACTCAGTACTGCATCTCCAGCAAACACCTCAGTAATGCGATCCAAGTCATTATTTTATTACTATAACATCTCAAAAAGCTCTGCAAATGTCTGTGATATTCTCTGAGCGCTGGATGCGGAAGCAGCTATCTTGTTTGTGTATGTCCGTGTTATCTATGTAGTGTCGGGTCTATCAGTATTCATGAGATACACCCACTATTTTTTTTTTTCCGGCTTCTCTCGGCTCCTATCGGTCTCACTCGGCCATTGAATAGTTTTCTCGGCTTTTTCCGGAGAAAAAAGACTAGAGACCTGTTTTTTGTGTCTTTTTGATGATGTCGGACAGGGTCCGACATTGGACCGGAAAGGGAAAATTGCGATGTCAGACCAGGTCCGACATAGGACCGCAAAGGGTTAAGGTAATCCAATCAGAAATGCTAATGACATATTTCAGGTATATAAAGGCTTAAGTTCTTAGTGTATCCACCTGAGGCAATCGTGGCCAGTAGTCGTGCGCAAAATTATACAAATCGAGCAAAAACTTCACAGAAAAAAACTATATGAAAAGTGCATTCTTAAAGGCGGTGGCTAAGCTGAAAATTAGTGGTTCCCATTAGTGTATGTGTTTTAAAAACATTTAGAACGTCCCTCATACAATGAATTCAGGTATGAATGACAGCCTTTAGTAGACTCAATTCAATATCCATCCACATTATTGTATTTTAGCACCATTGCAGTCACGATTACAATTACAGTTATAAGGTTTAATTACAAACATCATGAAATAATGAGAGTAATTATTCCCAGTGTCACTCCTGGAGGTTGGCCAGACGTCTCTGTGAAAGCTTTTGTATCTTGCTCTTCTCGTTGAATATCTTCACTTTGACAGTTATCCAATCATGCCTTATATTTGAGTGCTGGAACAAAAAATCCTCCATCTCTTTTTTACCTATAATACAAAATGGAGTGAGGTAACCAGTGGTGTACCACAGGGATCAGTATTAGGCCCTCTGCTATTCCTAATCTACATTAATGATTTAGATTCTGGTATAGTAAGCAAACGTGTTAAATTTGCAGACGACACAAAAATAGGAGGAGTGGCAAACAATGTTGCAGCAGCAAAGGTCATTCAAAATGATCTAGACAGCATTCAGAACTGGGCAGACACATGGCAAATGACATTTAATAGAGAAAAGTGTAAAGTTTTGCATGCAGGCAATAAAAATGTGCATTATAAATATCATATGGGAGATACTGAAATTGAAGAAGGGAACTATGAAAAAGACCTAGGAGTTTATGTTGACTCAGAAAGCTATAAAAAAGGCCAACAAGATGCTCGGATATATTGTGAGAAGTGTTGAATTTAAATCAAGGGTAGTAATGTTAAAACTTTACAATGCATTAGTAAGACCTCACCTAGAATATTGTGTTCAGTTCTGGTCACCTCGTTACAAAAAGGATATTGCTGCTCTAGAAAGAGTACAAAGAATAGCAACCAGAATTATCCTGGGTTTAAAAGGCATGTCGTATGCAGACAGGCTAAAAGAATTGAATCTATTCAGTCTTGAACAAAGAAGACTACGCGGCGATCTGATTCAAACATTCAAAATCCTAAAAGATATAGACAATGTCGACCCAGGGGACTTTTTTGACCTGAAAAAAGAAACAAGGACCAGGGGTCACACATGGAGATTAGATAAAGGGGCATTCAGAACAGAAAATAGGAGGCACTTTTTTACACAGAGAATTGTGAGGGTCTGGAACCAACTCCCCAGTAATGTTGTTGAAGCTGACACCCTGGGATCCTTTAAGAAGCTGCTTGATGAGATTTTGTGATCAATAAGCTACTAACAATCAAACGAGCAAGATGGGCTGAATGGCCTCCTCTCGTTTGTAAACTTTCTTATGTTCTTATGTTTTTATATTAATATAGGTTAATCTATTGAAATACATGGATAGACCTAAAGAATACTACTGTGCGTCATAGAAAAAAAATCTTGTAATACCCAAATGGTAATATTTTCGCTGGGCTCTGAACGATGGTATTATCACTTCAACACATCAGCTTGAGCTCAAAGTGTGGCTTGTGCAGAGCTGGCATTTCAGTCTATCCACCACGCAGACCCGAAAGGGAAGACACATATTGTTCAGACTCAAATCCATATATTACAATAAACAATAGCTGGTTTAGTGTGTATTACCAGGGGTAATACCATCTGAATGGTTCCTGTCCCCAAAACTCTCTCCCCAAAACCTCTCTATGGTATTATTCCCTGGTAGTACACACTGAACCAGCCATTATTCCAGTTGTTAAATGATACAATAATTAACATTTTATATAAAAAAAAAAAAAAAAACAACAAACAAAAACACAATAACATTTACAGACTAGCCATAATCCCTGGACTGTTCCATTATACAAAGGTGTTTGCTTTACATAAAAAAGTAGCCGTATGTAAGAAACAGGGCATATTTATGATGGTCTTTACACAAATACAGTTTGCACCATATACAGTATATCTGTGTATTTACAAGTAGTCTCAGGCCGATTGGTTTGGTGCAAATTCTGGGGTGAATCAGTTTGTTTTGGATGTTTCATTTATGCCTGCAAATGAACTGAACCGTACTTCAGCATGCACCAAACGACCATTTGTGAAAGGGCTTTTAAAAGACTCAAAAGTACTGTATGCCTAAATTATTGTTTGTTACTAGCAATATTAACACATTGTTTTCTTCACAAAAAAAGGATGTAAATCCCATTTTGATGCAAATACCCTGATAAATCTGACTGAAGGCAAAGATACTGGTACCCAATAAAGTACAGGTGTGTGGATTTGTGTTAATCTGCATATTTGAAAACCAGTTGAATATTTTATATAAAAAATTACACTGCAATATAATTATATGATAATCGTGGTATTTTTTCTGATAGTTATCATACCATGAGAATTTCTTAGCATCCCACCTCTACATCTGACCCTATGTCACACCTACGTCAAACTTATCCAATTGTCAGGAAAATTCATATGGATACCCAAACACCCCACCCCCAATAAAGAAACTAAAAATATAGTAAAATGCCAAAGGATTATGCTATTGGGGGCGGGGAGTGTTTACTTTGAACGGACTCAGACAGAATGTAGAAGAAAACTAAATATTCAATATATGTATGGCACCATTACAATCATTACAATCTCACCTGGCATTTGTTTTCTGCTTTCACCTTGTAAGGCTTGAAATAGATAAGCACTTGGTCTTCATCTACTTTGGCCCATCTTGTATACTTTCATCCTGCACAAGATAACAAATACAATTATGAAGTTACTTCATCAGTGGCGGACTGTAGCAAGATTGATTGATGTAGCAATCTCTGTGTCCTCCAGTTTGAAAGATCCACTTGCACACAATAGTGGGCTATATAACTTGATTTCATTAGTATGCTTAGCAATCCCCGGAACAATGAGACCACATAGAAAAAACAATACTTTAATCTGCATTTTCATCATATAACTCTATACATTAAATTAATTTATGAAGTTAATATTTTTTATATATAAATGTATGAAAAATAAATTTGGTTCAAGTACATGTATTGGGGGTTGTTTTAAAACAAAATCTGACAGGGGATATTATATTATTTCTACCATTTTCCCTGCACCTGGAATCTGTGTCTATTTCACAAACACCAAAGTTGGGATTCATTTAAAACAATAAAATCACCAGTTTGTTTTATTGTTAAATAAAAAAATAAAAAAAAAATAGTAAATGGGGAAAACTGACTTGGCTTAGTGGCTGCCATGGTTTTATAATTGACATATAAATTAAATCAATGTCTACATAAGACATATTAAAAAGTGGATGAGTAAAGGTCTCCACACACCAGACACAAAGTGATTTTTTAATTGGCAACGACTCCCGACGAGACCTTTCGCAGCGACATGACCACACAAACCAGCAGCGATAGGTTTGAAAATTGCCAGATCTATACAACTGTTCAAAATTGCTATTGACAGAACTATGATCAAGACTGGTACTACTTATCAACATGATGTGGAAATTATGAGTGTCTTCTCTGATGGTATTTCAACACATATGGCAATAAATCACACATACCAGGCTTATCCAGTTCTTTCGAAATGGACTCCCATATATTCCCTTTCAAATCTGTATCTTTATAATTGTGATGGCCTTTGTCATAAAGCTCTGGGTAGTTTTTCAACGACAAGTATTTTTCCTCCGTCATTTTGGAAACTGCTTCACCCTGCTGGACCACGTGCATTGAAGCTGTTCTCCGATTGCTCAATGCCCTAGTTGACGTGCGTCAAATCGCAAAAAATCGGATTCAATCCTATTTATTTCTCGTCAGTCCAGTGCTGCCCTGGTACCGTTCCTGCGTAGCTTGTCGTGTGAAAGATACTTATCAAAAGTATAGGTTCTATTCATTTTGACGCATCACTGCACAGTTTCGCTTGTCGCATTGCATCTTAAGTGCCCGAAATGCCTTATAAATGCATATGCACAACAGTATCTCTTTCATACTGACCGGAAATTTCAGTTTTTCACCACCACCATCCCTGTACTGTAACAATCGTCCGCTAACAACACCTTTTGGATTTTCTTTTCCACTGTCCCCTTAATTGACCTGGCTGTGTGGCATGGAGCATTGTCCTGCTGGAAAAACCAATCCTCAGAGTTGGGGAACATTGTCAGAGCAGAAGGAAGCAAGTTTTCTTCCAGGACAACCTTGTACTTGGCTTGATTCATGCGTCCTTCACAAAGACAAATCTGCCCGATTCCAGCCTTGCTGAAGCACCCCCAGATGAGTCCAATTTTCAGCTTTGCCCAACACCTGGTCGTCTAATGGTTAGACGGAGACCTGGAGAGGCCTACAAGCCACAGTGTCTCGCACCCACTGTGAAATGTGGTGGAGGATCGGTGATGATCTGGGGGTGCTTCAGCAAGGCTGGAATCGGGTAGCTTTGGCATGAAGCAAGCCAAGTACAAGGTTGTCCTGGAAGAAAACTTGCTTCCTTCTGCTCTGACAATGTTCCCCAACTCTGAGGATTGGTTTTTCCAGCAGGACAATGCTCCATGCCACACAGCCAGGTCAATCAAGGTGTGGATGGAGGACCACCAGATCAAGACCCTGTCATGGCCAGCCCAATCTCCAGACCTGAACCCCATTGAAAACCTCTGGAATGTGATCAAGAGGAAGATGGATGGTCACAAGCCATCAAACAAAGCCGAGCTGCTTGAATTTTTGCGCCAGGAGTGGCATAAAGTCACCCAACATCAATGTGAAAGACTGGTGGAGAGCATGCCAAGACGCATGAAAGCTATGCTTGAAAATCAGGGTTATTCCACCAAATATTGATTTCTGAACTCTTCCTAAGTTAAAACATTAGTATTGTGGTGTTTTAAAAATGAATATGAACTTATTTTCTTTGCATTATTCGAGGTCTGACAACACTGCATCTTTTTTGTTATTTTGACCAGTTGTCATTTTCTGCAAATAAATGCTCTAAATGACAATATTTTTATTTGGAATTTGGGAGAAATGTTGTCAGTAGTTTATAGAATAAAACAAAAATGTTCATTTTACCCAAACACATACCTATAAATAGTAAAACCAGAGAAACTGATAATTTTGCAGTGGTCTCTTAATTTTTTCCAGAGCTGTATATATTTTTCAAACAAGCGCAAGGTGGTGGTGCAAGCTCTGTCTCACAGCGAGGAGAAAAATTAGGCACTATTATCTTGTGGATTCTGAGATGTTAGTAAAGGTTCCGAAATAATTGTATTTTATCTTGCTCTTAATTGTATTAATACTTGTACTGTGATTCTTGAAATGTATTTTTGTTTACGACTGTAAGTCGCCCTGGATAAGGGCGTCTGCTAAGAAATAATAATAATGACACAGATAATGACCCTTGTCCAACAGAATGTTATAATACAGTAGTGTACCAAATTTGAAGATATCGCAAAGCATGTGTCAACTATCATTGGTAATGGTTCTTAATTTCTAATGAACAAATAAGAAACCTTACCTTATCATTAAGCATTGGAAAAATGAAGGATTCTGTGCTTGACATGGGATGCTGTGCTTGACATTGCATTTTAGATCACAAGGACTTAAAATGCAAATCAAAAGAAATGAATTCTCACTGTAAAAAAAGTGATTTTTTTTATAGGAAGAGAATAAAGAACAGCCAAAAAAAAAAAACCTTAGTCTTGGGGGACCATCCCACCAAAAAACGCTTCGTCCTAAAAGGGTTCAATTCAAATATCACTACTTTTATAACTTATCAGCCTGTGATGCAACTCATGTCTTGGCAAAGTACTGAATTATTTATTAAGAAACAAAATAAAGCACACATAAAAAATAGAAGTTGCGTAGCATATATGAAGCCAATATCTCAAAGCGTTTGGTCTTTATTTTCCAGAAACGAACGTCGCATGACCGCAATTTGGCAGCCATCTTAGGTCACAGATCAACGTGACCAGTAGTTAGATTTTTCTAGAGGAGTTTCCACAATGCAGAGAATATAAATTCAACATTGCGATCAGTTCAGAAGATCAAAGCAGTTATAGGTGTGATGAGGCTGGTAATGTCTGCAGATTTACAAAAAACATACAAGCTTCCCTCACGTGGATGCTTAAAGAAAAGCCATTTAAATGTCATATCAAGATGCCACCCAACACTGAAAATATTAACTGGCTGACGTGGACATAGACCTTTGGGAGACAGTCCCCATAATGTGACATTCAACAGTATATTGTAGCGCCCTTTCTGATTTAACATGAAATCACCTTGTGGGGACATATTATATGTCTCCCAAAGGTAGAGACTTATCAAAAACAATATTTCTCTCCAGTAGCGACAGGCTCCGAGACTGATAATTAATGGAGTGACTTGTGGAGATATACACTGCTGTGAAAAAGTCTTAGACATTTTGCACAATTTTATTTCTTTTTTCTGGAGGGGGGGGGCGGGTTATACTACCATAGAATCAACCTGATTTAATACTACCATGTCATGTATACATTTTATATCAAATAAAAATACATCCCCCCCCCCCCCGTTGAGAACCATACCTACAGTGAAACATGGAGGAGGCTCGGTTATGTTTTGGGGCTGCTTTGCTGCGCCTGGCACAGGGTGCCTTGAATCTGTGCAGGGCACAATGAAATCTCAAGACTATCAAGGCATTCTGGAGCGAAACATACTGCCCAGTGTCAGAAAGCTCTATCTCAGTCGCAGGTCATGGGTCCTCCAACAGGATAATGACCCAAAACACACAGCTAAAAGCACCCAAGAATAGATAAGAACAAAACATTGGACTATTCTGAAGTGGCCTTCTATGAGTCCTGATCTGAATCCTATCAAACATCTATGGAAAGAGCTGGATAAATGTGATGGGTTAGCTACTACAACACTTCATATTAGCTGCTCAAGTATAGTTTATTTTGAGATATTGTAACTCGAGAATGTGTCTAAGACTTTTGCACAGCAATGTACATTTGGTGGCTTTTGTCTGCATTAGAGATGAACACACAAGTAAATGCCTCAAACTGTATCTACCTGGGTTGTTTAGGCAGCAACTTTCAAGCCAATCCAGCTGTCCCTTGTTCTGAATGTCTTCTGGTTGTCCATCATTGTGAGGCCCTTCCTGTCCTCCTTCAGTTGTGAACATACCTCTTGTTACTTTAGTCCCGATCCCATTGAGGGGATTCTCTATCTCAGCCACCCCTTGAAGTCTCCCACCTAGCTGGCCCCTGTCTGAATAAGACTCTTGTTCCGAAGTTTCTGAAAGAAGAGAATCACATGCACGGTAACAGTAGATGTGAAACACATGAAATCACTTTGTAGGGGCATGTTATATGTCTCCCAAAGGTAGAGAGAGTCCCCATAATGTGATATTCAGCAGTATATAGTGAAGTACTTCCTGATTTAATTACCATATTCCAAGAGTGGGGAAGGATCCAAGGGTTTCTGCCCATCCATTTTCTCAGCCATCTCTTGGTTCTCTGCCATCTTGAGTCCTTCAACCATGAGTAATGTGGCATGGACCTTAAGAAAAAAATAAATAATAATAATAATAATAATAATAATAATAATAATAATAATAATAATAATAATAATAATAATAATAATAATAATAATAATAATTGACCACTACACTGCCTGTGCACTAACATGGATTTGTGGTTTGCGGATAACATTTACATTTTTATATGGACATATACATGTAAACAAAAGTTGCAGTTTTGACAGTTAACTACCATATTCCTTCATTTTAAGATGCACTTTAACCATTATTTTGCGTCTTAAATTAGAGTACAGTAGTGATGTGTGTATTAAAAATCACCAACAAAAGACGCGACTACCCGAGTACATAAACAGCAAAGTGACTGACTGACGAGAAAAGGCGAACAAAGACGTCCCTGCCCGATCTCGAATCATCCATGACATGCAGGCAGCCATTTTCAAAGAAGCATCATTAGCTTCCTGAGGAATTTAAAAAGATATGTTTTTACTACTTCAGTGTTTCTAACAAATGTTTCTGATCAGACCCCCATATTTTTCGACATGCCAAGCAATACCACAGTTCACAAATTGGGAGAAAAACAGGTGTGAGTAATGATGACTGGAAATGGGAAGCAGCACATAACTGTATGCTGTGTGTGATAGCAAACAACTGCAAACTGCCTCCATATCAATCAATCAATCAATCAATCAATCTTTAGTTTTGTATAGCGCTTTACATGATAAAAAACACATACAAATATATATATATATATATATATATATATATATACAGACGTGCTCAAATTTGTTGGTACCCTTACAGCTCATTGAAATAATGCTTCATTCCTCCTGAAAAGTGATGAAATTAAAAGCTATTTTATCATGTATACTTGCATGCCTTTGGTATGTCATAGAATAAAGCAAAGAAGCTGTGAAAAGAGATTAATTATTGCTTATTCTACAAAGATATTCTAAAATGGCCTGGACACATTTGTTGGTACCCCTTAGAAAAGATAATAAATAATTGGATTATAGAGATATTTCAAACTAATTAGTTTCCTTAATTAGTATCACACATGTCTCCAATCTTGTAATCAGTCATTCAGCCTATTTAAATGGAGAAAAGTAGTCACTGTGCTGTTTGGTACCATTGTGTGCACCACACTGAACATGGACCAGAGAAAGCAAAGGAGAGAGTTGTCTGAGGAGATCAGAAAGAAAATAATAGACGAGCATGGTAAAGGTAAAGGCTACAAGACCATCTCCAAGCAGCTTGATGTTCCTGTGACAACAGTTGCAAATATTATTAAGAAGTTTAAGGTCCATGGAACTGTAGCCAACCTCCCTGGGCGCGGCCGCAAGAGGAAAATCGACCCCAGAGTGAACAGAAGGATAGTGCGAATGGTAGAAAAAGAACCAAGGATAACTGCCAAAGAGATACAAGCTGAACTCCAAGGTGAAGGTACGTCAGTTTCTGATCGCACCATCCGTCGCTTTTTGAGCGAAAGTGGGCTCCATGGAAGAAGACCCAGGAGGACTCCACTTTTGAAAGAAAAACATAAAAAAGCCAGACTGGAATTTGCTAAAATGCATATTGACAAGCCACAATCCTTCTGGGAGAATGTCCTTTGGACAGATGAGTCAAAACTGGAGCTTTTTGGCAAGTCACATCAGCTCTATGTTCACAGACGAAAAAATGAAGCTTTCAAAGAAAAGAACACCATACCTACAGTGAAACATGGAGGAGGCTCGGTTATGTTTTGGGGCTGCTTTGCTGCGCCTGGCACAGGGTGCCTTGAATCTGTGCAGGGCACAATGAAATCTCAAGACTATCAAGGCATTCTGGAGCGAAACGTACTGCCCAGTGTCAGAAAGCTCTGTCTCAGTCGCAGGTCATGGGTCCTCCAACAGGATAATGACCCAAAACACACAGCTAAAAGCACCCAAGAATGGATAAGAACAAAACATTGGACTATTCTGAAGTGGCCTTCTATGAGTCCTGATCTGAATCCTATCGAACATCTATGGAAAGAGCTGAAACTTGCAGTCTGGAGAAGGCACCCATCAAACCTGAGACAGCTGGGGCAGTTTGCTCAGGAAGAGTGGGCCAAACTACCTGTTAACAGGTGCAGAAGTCTCATTGAGAGCTACAGAAAACGTTTGATTGCAGTGATTGCCTCTAAAGGTTGTGCAACAAAATATTAGGTTAGCGGTCCCATCATTTTTGTCCATGCCATTTTCATTTGTTTTCTTATTTACAATATTATGTTGAATAAAAAATCAAAAGCAAAGTCTGATTTCTATTAAATATGGAATAAACAATGGCGGATGCCAATTACTTTTGTCAGTTTCAAGTTATTTCAGAGAAAATTGTGCATTCTTCGTTTTTTGTGGAGGGGTACCAACAAATTTGAGCACGTCTGTATATATATATCAATAATCAGAAAATAGAACACACATAGAAATTTATATATATATATATATATATATATATATATATATATATATATATATATATATAAAATCAGCAATAAAACACACATATAATTATATGTTATATACATATACAGAAGCGAGAGAATATCACTTTAAAAACTTGCGTAAGCTAAGCTATACAAGTGTGTTTTTAAATGAGATTTAAAAGCATTGGCAGAAGGAGCTTCCTTTATAGTACTGGGAAGTCGTTCCATAATTTCGGTGCAATGTAACTCAAGCATCTACCACCTGAGTTTTGTTTCTGAATACTTGGTATGGAAAGTAGCCTGGCATCCTGTGATCGAAGTGGACGATTAGGAACGTATGGTTTTAAAAGATCCTTTAAATAGGGTGGAGCTAAGCAATTTAGAGCCTTGTGGGATAATAATAGCACCTTAAAATCGATCCTAAATCGAACAGGAAGCAAATGCAAGGACGCTAGCACAGGGGTGATATGATCTTGTTTCTTACTCCCAGTTAAAACTCTTGCAGCAGCATTCTGTACAAGTTGCAGCCGAGATATAACATTGTTACTAATACCAGCAAAAAGGCTGTTACATTAATCAATCCTTGAAGATATAAAAGCATGCACCAATCTCTCTGCATTCTGCTTGGAAAGCATACCTCTCAGTCTAGCTATGTTTCTTAAATGAAAAAAGAACATTTTTGTAACATTTTTAATGTGTGATTCAAAGGAGAGGTCTGAATCAAAAGTGACACCTAGGTTTTTTTTATCTCTGCTCTAGAATCTGTACAGAGACCGTCGAGTAGAAAATCAGATGAATCTATGTTCTTGTATTGCTTCTGAGGTCTCATTATCATCAATTCTGTTTTGTCTGAGTTTAACATTAAAAAGCTTTTAAACATCCAATGTTTAATGTCAGCAAGGCAGGTATTCAAAATATTAGCAGCAGATACATCACCCTGTTTGAGAGACAGGCAAAGCTGAGTGTCATCAGCATAGCAATGAAAATGAACTCTGTGTCTACGAATGATATTTCCCAAAGGTAACATATATAGAGAGAACAGAATTGGGCCAAGAATTGAACCCTGAGGAACCCCACACGTAACCTTTGACATAAAATAGGTCGCCTCCTCAACTTTAACAAACTGAAACCTATTAGAGAGATAGGATCTGAACCAGAACAAGACAGTACCTGACAATCCCACTAAATGTTCAAGGCGATTAATTATGACAGAATGATCAATGGTGTTGAAAGCAGCACTTAGATCCAGTAGAACAAGTACTGAAGGCGAGCCCATGTCAGAAGTCATCAACATATCATTTACCACTCGAATTAGTGCCGTCTCGGTGCTATGATAAGGCCTGAAACCTGACTGAAATTTCTCAGAAATATTCTGTGCAGCAAGAAATCTATTTAATTGTTCAGCCACTACTCTTCTAACACTTTGGACAAAAAAAGGGAGATTAGAAATAGGCCTGTAATTATTAAGCACATTGGGATCAAGGGTAGGCTTCTTGAGCAGGGGTTTTACTACGCAGTCTTCAAAGAATTTGGAACAGTACTTGATGAGAGTGAGCTGTTAATAATATTTAAAACTGTGTTATTTATTTTTGGATATACTTTTCTCAAAAGTGTAGTAGGAATGGGATCTAATGCACATGTTGTGGGTTTAGTCTTTTTAATTATGGCATCCGGCTCTTGTTCACATGTCAAGCAAAAGTGCTGTAAGATTTGGTTGGGTTCAGACGGACCAAGAATATTTGTATAATTGTTTATATCAGTATGTAGTTGCTCAACTGATTCCTAATGTCGGTCACTTTTTTATTGAAGTGATTCACAGCTTACTGGAGGAATATTCTGTGTAACGCGCTCTGATTGCGGATTTGTTAATCTTGCTGTTGACTGAAAAATAAATCTTGTATTGTTCTGATTTTTGTCAACAAGATCGGAGAAATAAACAGATCGAGCTAAAGACAGTGACGTTCTATATGTTAAAATACTATCTTTCCAGCTTTGATAATATATCTGAAGTCCAGTCGATCTCCCATCTGCGTTCTAATTTGCGACACATACGTTTATGCATACGTGTTGTATCATTAAACCAAGGAGAAAATATTTTTGTAGATAGTTTCTTTATTTTATAAGGTGCAATAGTGTCAAGACTATTTGCCAGAGTGGCGTTATATTTATCCACCAAATCTCCGACCACTCCTGACTGAATAATTCACAACACAGAGTTTGTTATTCATTTAGCAGGGGACAATTCTATATTGTGTTTATCTAGATTTTTATTGTAGTTTTTGGGGTTTTTGTTTGTAATTGTTTGACTTAAATATAATTGGCTCAGTAGTACTTCAATCTTTAAACCGAGGTCCTGTCCACATTGTGTGGATGTTAAAGATCCCATGGCACTCTTCGTAAGAGCAGGTATGTTAATCCCGGTGTCATGGCCAAATCCAAAAAGCAGGTTATACAATCCGGCCTACCTAAAGTCCCTCTACCTTAATTAGGGTTAAAAGTGTGTTTGTGCCCCACTTCCCCCCCTCCCCCGGACCCTCTTGTAATGAGGCCTCCGTCTCAATGGGTAACTCTCCTAGTTAAATAAATAGTCTCTGTAAGTTGTTTCTGACAAAAGCGTCTGCTCAATGACTAAAATAATGATTATATACGATTATGAAGTTGTGATGTCAGGCTTTAATCACAGCCTGTGTATTTGTAGATGGATCTTGTCTTCATTACACTAAAACAAATAAAACGACAAGTTAACACATGACCTCCAGGTGTACTTGGAAAATGTTGTATTTTTATGTTTTTGGTTGGCAACACCCTGTAATTACATTCACTGCAGTATAATAAAAACACAAATACTACAGTACTGTTTATATAGTAATATCAAAGGTATAGTTGGGCCAATCCAATGTTAACGGCTCCTACTCAGCCTGTTCTGTTTTTCCAAATTTTACATTTATGTTATTGATACATGAACTATACGTCTTAAACTATCAAGCTCATCAATATGGCATTTTCACCTGTACAGTATTTCCATGATTCATGATAGATAGTGAAACAAGTAAAAGAGGATACAAGTTACAGGAGACAGCATAATTGCATGGGCTCGGACCGCCGAGTGAGGGAATACAGTGGGCGTACATGTATATGATTCGTTTTGATCAGATTCATAACTTTATTTATTTTTTATATTTCATTACGAGTAACTTAAAATATTGGACAAGTTCACAAAAATAAACCAACTTGAAATGTTATACGCTCAATACAAAACACTATTCTCTGGCAACTTATGATATGAAAAGTAAAATAATGTAAACTAATGTACCGTATATTACAGCCGGCCTAAACTCATATATTGTAATACAGTACAGTAAAAAATAAAAGTTAAACAGGGGTGCACAGTACCTTACTATAGATCTTCTGACTACAACGTAGCAAAAAAATAATTTTATGGAAGTATGCATAGTAGTCGGCCGATTGAGCTGATAAACAACTGTAAAAAACTGTCTTTCGTGCCTGCTTTTCCCGCTGTCATACAGTTGCTATGCGCTTACGTCACTGCTATTTTTGAAACTCAAACGCAAACATATATATTTTTTGAACATTGCTCGCATTATGCAATTATCCAAATTAAAATGCAATGAACAACGGACTTCGGGACCGCGAAATGTGCATTTAGTACCATACAATCATAGAAAATTATGCGCTTAAAAACGGGACCAGCTGCATGCTATGCAGTTAAGCAATTATTATACAATTATTCAATATGCAAATAAGTGGAGTCGACTCTACATCAGATTTGGCTGTGTATTTTTCATGCATCAATCTATGGTCTACCAGTTCTTAAATATTGTATAGCAAAAGTTGAATGTATGCAATCAGTGTTATGTACATACTCTACTGATAACGACTGCAGTGTAGCTTTGAATATGTCTAGTATCAAACGGAATAAAAAAAGTGTTACTTCTGTAATGACATCAAAAATCCTACTGAACTAAAGTAGAACATTTCTACTGAAATACCTCAAGTTACCATCATAAATAAGAAGCTCTAGCATCAGGCAACAGCAAGCACAGTACAAATTGTAATAATCCAATTAAATGTTTTTCCTGCTTGGCTGACGACCCAATCAAAACGATGCATTTGCAACCCAACTTTGCTTGTTTTGTGTGGCTTAACATTTGGAGAGAGAAAAAGAAAATCTGCAACTGCAGGTGAATTCGAGGGTTCCCCCCCATCCCCACCAAATGGAACAGAGACAAAAGTATTTACCCGCCAAACTGGCACTGGCCAGAAGCAAACGCATGATATAATATGCCATACATATATATGTCCACTGTACAAAATTATCCGAACAAAGTCATTCTTCTTGTTTAAACTTAGCACAGGAAAATTCCTTGAAGCTCCAAATTACCATTTGTAAAAAAAATGATAAAACGTTCATGCACCCGCATTTCCACATGCCTTTGAAACGTGTTTTTTTTGTTTACTACTACAGTCAAAAAACTTAAAATAAACCCAAACAGTTAAGCACACAACTTAACATAAACCTAAATCTAACCTATGTCAAAACTCTACATTTTTTAAAGACATACTGTAAGATGTATTTTATATCTCATTGCAATCCAGAAATGTAAAATCAGAAACGTATTAAGTACAGTAGAGTACATACATTAGGCCTAACTCGTATTAAGCACAGTACTGTACATACATTTTTTTTCAAGATTTTAAACGCTTCCCACTTCATATGTTCTTAAACATGTTGTCAATAGTTTAAATCATTAACATAATTGACTAGCAATAGATAGCAATATAGTGGGATTACATTTTCTCCATTTTAAATTGTGAACTAGAATATTGTGCAAATGTTTAATTCATTACATAGAAGGCATTAAAATATGTCCTAGTCTGGAGGGGTGGGCCGTCCCCAAATATATATCGGCAAGTAAAATATTTCACTGAATTACCTGAAGTTAGATTAATCATGAAGTCTATTTTTTTTTCAGCGATGGAAAATGTCTTACAGCTAAATTAATATATAGGCCTACCTGCGTAAGTCTCTGCAAGTGACGCTAGCTACCACGATTAATGATTTGATATAAGAGATTCTCGATAGTGTCAGTAAATTACTTCGTGTTGTGAAGAAGGTCTCTTCAAGATAAACATTCTGTAGCAGTTGAAGAACAACTTTGTGTTAATTTAAAAAATCTCAAACTTCCTTTGGCAGCGATATACAGTAAACAAATAGCAGAAAGTGTTTAATGTATGTGCTTAAATATGGAATATATAACACGCATACATATAACAGTATGCATTTGTATTTTATTCTATTTGGCAAAACATTATCGTCTCACTTTTTTTTTTTTAGAACCTACGCTATACAAGATCATAAGCATTTACAGCAGTGGTACTCAATTACATTCTCTGGCGGGCCAGATAAGGACATTTCCAAACCTTGGGGGGCCACAGGGCGCTCAAGATGTGCGTAGTGGTGGGGGGTTGTTTAAATGGTCGTGAAAATCTGACTATCCGATCAGACTTTACATACAGTAACAAAACGTTGCAAAACTGCACTTGCACCAATCAACTAATACATCTCAGAAATAACTACTTAACAAGTTACAATGTTTGATCACCATTAATAATAAAAATATTAAGCAAATACCATTTCCTGACCAGTATTCAAATGACACCTTGCAAACAAACAATTATACAAATCTCACTGTAATGCTATTAAAACAGCATGTTATTCATTTTAATTTTATTAAAACTAGAAAATGTTCTGACAATCACTGTGCTGCAAGCATTCAAGTTAACTAACGAAAGCTCGTTAGTTAACTTGAATGCTTGCAGCACAATACTATTTATCCTAAAATATGTAAAACTGTACTATTCCAGAATAGGTTGTGAAGGCTTTACTTTGCTCCACTGGATTAACTATAAAAGTATACACTTTCCACGTGTGTATTTCAGGCAGAAACAGTACATAAGTAGATATCGCTTTTTTCTTTCTTTTTTTATCCCTGCCCTTGTAGTTTCTTCGCAATAAACAAAGTGGCAAATGACACATTTTCATGAAGTAACAGCATTACTGGGGTTTACTTTTTCTTTTTTAAGCTGTGCATGCAAGTGAAAACTGTCAAATGTAACTTAAATAAACGCTTCAAAAAATATATGTGGAAAAGGTGGCGTTGTACAAAACCCCCCCACAATTTTCGTTTATTACTCTCCTCATAACAGAAAATAGGATCACAACAAAACAAAACGTTGATCACTATACGTAGCATGTACCTTTGCCCAGTGTCTGGAAAGTGTGAAGCACTTTCGAGCGATGTGCATTACCTGCAGCGGTCTGTATCCCTCGATTCTGACTCGCTTGCCAAATCTGAAGCATCACTTTGTTGTTGTTGGTTTTTATGTTAATCTCACACATCACTTGCCATTTTAGACACAGACGTCGACTTTTTGGCTTCGAATGAATGTGCAGCAATGTTTGTAAGAATATTCAGATAGTTTCAGCGCACTGAAGAAAATAATATTCCTACCGCTGTTTTCATATTGCACAAAGCCTTCTTTCATTGCTCAACAAATGAGGCACTAAAACTACGTAAATTGGCGGAGATTTGTGACGCCTGCCAAAATGAGAGCTCATCAGAAATAAAGCTTGGCCAGTCAGCTGACTTGTTCTTCTATTAGGCTGCCAAAAAAAACGAGTGTTTGGGGAAGCAAACGTATTTCCTAAATGAACAAATTATTATTAGTTTCTCCAGTACTGAAGGCACAAACACTCATTATTATCACTGATTACCAGTTTTAACCGGACAGAAACACAGATCTGACCCGTGTGTGCTGAACTATAGGCTATTCAATGCCTCCCTATTTATTCAGTGAAATGAACGGTCGAAAGCAACGCTACCAGGCACTGACGTCAGACAGTTATCTTTTTTGGTTCAATTTCGGTAAAACCAGGACCCCTCCGAAAATATATACCCCGTTGCACATCTACACTCCCGGGACTATGTGTATGCCAAGTGTGGTTCCTAAATTAGCAGTACTTTTCGAGATACAGGTGTATACAAAAGCGTCTTCATTTTTCTTTTTTTTTTTTTTTTTTTTTTTACAAGCTGTTTTCTTCGCCATGCTGTATCTCAAAAAGTATTTCACCAGATGCTACCCCGTTCACAGGGTTTGTTGAGCCTGTCAATCCGACCCCACACACACACACACACACACACACACGCACACGAATGTTCATGCATATCGATGGAGATTAACAAATACATACATTTCACTTTGAGTAATAAATAACTCAGCACTTACCTTTTAGTGTTAGGAAAAACGTGGTCTTTTTTTGTGGAATCGGCTACCGGGTTTGGTGTTTTTCAAATTTGACTTTGCAATAACCAATTTAACAAAAAAATACTGGAAAAAACGGTTTTGTGGACGATGGTACAAATCACGCTGTGGAAACATCCAGCGACGGGCGTTAACCAATGAGAGAGGACTGATCACGTGTCTCAAATCATTCCGCGTGACTCTTCCAATGAAAGCGGGGCGGTGACAGCGTGTTAGTCACGTGATATCCGCGTGTTCCCTTCTCTCACATGATTTGATCTCTGTTGTCGCGGAGATTTACTCTGCTGGAGACGCGGGGGCGGGACGGGGGTGTCCTGCCGGTACCCCGTTGTCAGGCACGGGGCAGTGGGGGGCGTTCTCCTGGGGCGCTCTGGCGGTCAGCTAAGAGCAGCCCGAGTGTTGCTGTTCACTCGATTTCATCAATAAAATAGCTTTCTATTTTGGAAGATAAAAGTTGTACTCTTGGATTCTTACCGCCGCTACAATCGGGGTCCGTTTCTGTCTGCAATATTATGATACAGGTCATACTTGCAAAACTCGTATATTAATCAACGTTTTAATTTTCTTTCATGATACAAAGTGGAATGCAAAACAAATTAAATAAATAATAATAATAATAATAATAATAATAATAATAATAACACAGTAATATTTTTTTTATACAGTGTGGAGTAGTGGTTAGGGCTCTGGACTCTTGACTGGAAGGTCGTGGGTTCAATCCCTGGTAGGGGACACTGCTGCTGTACCCTTGAGCAAGGTGCTTTACCTAGATTGCTCCAGTAAAAACCCAGCAGTATAAATACAAACTAAAAAATAGAAATATGTACATTGCGATCTTACAGTTCAGCGCCACAGTCAAACCACGCGATATCTGTTTGAAGTAAAGCCCCGCCCCTGCCGCATCATTTCGCAATTGCTATACACAGCTCCAGAATGAGTGACACATTGGATAGCCAATCTCTACGACATAAAACTATACTGTAGTATCCCTCTATCACGTGACTTTTTTTACACCCACGTCACGTGTTCCCAGCAAAGGCTGAGCGCTGATCTGCTTTCAGTGACAGCAAACAAAACACAATTCGTAGTGTAATATTTGGGTTTGGAAGTGGTGAAGAAATAACTCTTAATATCAACAACGGATGGATGCAGACAGATTACAATCTGACAGTTTGATTAAAAACAGCTCACACGAATGTCAACAACTGCGCCACCCCACACACACTTCTGGGTTTTGTCAATAAAGCTTAGGAAAACAAAATCTTTAAATAACTTTATACAAACAATTGAAGGCAAACACTCGTACACTATTCAAGCAATACTGCACAGCAAGCTTAATGCTACCAGGAGAGTTTAACCAACTTGCTAGCCTTTTAACAGTAAGTATTTTCATTTATTATTAACCACTTCAACTCCAGATGTAAAAATGAAACCCCTTCCCAGGTACCAGATTTTGAAAATAATAATAATAATAATAATAATAATAATAATAATAATGTTTTCAAATCTGTAGTTGCTATAAAATGTTAACATATGATGAATAAAACACAAATAAATGACTTAAACTGTGTTTTTCATTAACCCTTTATGCTGCTGTGTACTACATACCCATATTCAATATAGAGATAAAAACGTTTTTTGTTTTTTTTTAACAATGAAAACAAAAAAGCTGCTAATAACAATAATAATCAGTAAACAGTAATTATCAAATAAATACAACTTCAAAACGTGTGCCAGTTTTGACTTGCTCTGTGCCATTTATTGAAATGTTCAATACAACAGAACCCGGGATTGCCTTCGCAACCACTGCACATTTTTCTTTTCTTTTGTCTTTTCTTTTGTTTTAATTTTCATAGCAGACCCTGTACCTTTTTTACAGTGTCTGCTTCGCTTGTGTTGGAGGGATAGTCACAAATGCTTGTACACAGCTACTTTGCACAGGCATTGTGATGGATCTGGCTGCCGCATTGCCTGTACCCAGTGCTGTGTTTTGATAGTATTTAGTCACAGCACTGCCATTTCAAACCAAACAGCTTCCCGTTTGCAGCTGGCTTACCTGTAAAGTAACTGCATGCTCTTCTGTTCGTACAGTTTGTATTGTTCTTGGCTCCACATCCTCTTCATCATAATCACTGAGTGATAAGTCAGCATCACTGTTGCTGGTATCGAAATCCTCCGAACCAACTTCACTCCCGTTGCTCATTATAGAAAGACCACGTACGTTGCCATGTTTAGCTTTCGCTAAAAACTATATAAACTACAACTAAACAAGTAAAACTAATAGTAAAACAAAACATAATAATTTAAAACACTATATATATAAAAGCCGACTGCTTTTTTTCACACTGCGGACTCACCATGTAGCCACCCAAGAGCTACAACGTTGGTGGACAACGCAGCTCTCGGGCAGCTTACAGGCAAGCCCGCAGGCGCCCAGCCAGACTACTGGGGTCGCTGGTGCGCGGTGAGCCGAGGACACCCTGGCCAACCTAGCCCTCCCTCCCCTCGGGCGGCGCGTGGCCAATTGAGCGCCGCCCCCTGGAAGCTCCTGTCCTCCGTCGGCAAAGGAATAAGCTGGACTTGAACTCGCGACGTCCAGACTATAGAGCGCATCCTGCACTCCACGTGGAGCGCCTTTACTGGATGCGCCACTCGGGAGCCCCATTTTACATTTGTTATTAATTTTGTAAATATACATGTTAACCTAATTTTTTAAATACCTATCGAGCCTAAACAATAACAAAAATAATGTTGCAGTCGAATATCGTACGCAGTAAGACCGAGTGTTTAACTTTAAAACACGTATTTGTCACGCTTTTCAAACACGTCACTGTGTTTATAATTCTAAATGTGTTTAGGATTTAGTTTGTTTTGTAAACTCATGGACGCGTTTATGATTTGTAAAACATTTTTTAAACATTCGTACAGGTTTATAACAGGGCTGGTGTTTAAAATATAAACATTCAACTTATCCAAAAAAAAAGCACAGATTAAAAACACATAACGTTGAGCGTTATTTAGAGTTCCAAATGACTAAACGTCAACACCTGATGACGTATAAACACTGCTGTTTAGGAATAGAACGTTTCTATTATACATGTATACACACGTGCCGTTCAGATATTAAACGCGTCACACGTTCTTGGGTGTACAGTGTAACGTCAGTGTTTTCTGTGTTTACGCAAGATGGCTGACTCTATAAGTTGAAGTGATACCGATAGTGATACGTCGGTACAGATAGGAGACCCCGGTAAGTATTACTGTAACCAGAGCTATAGCTGCCAGTGTTTCTATGCGGTACAATTTTACACGTCCATAGCGCCTGAGTGCTTAACAACACAAAGATTGGATAATCTAATCAAAGCTATGGACTGAAAGTCAGGTTTTAAATAAAGTCTTAAACTAGAAGTTATTGCACCTGCTTCCCGAATATTCCGAGCAAGAGAATTCCTTAGATGCGGGGCACAGTAACTGAAAAGCCCAGGAACCATAACACACCTAAACACCTGTATATGCTACTGTCTGCTTCTGAAAGCCGTTTCAAAATACAGAGCACCGAGCCCACACCACATAATACAAAACCCAGCCTCGCAGGCTTAAAACAGAGACAAGTGCCGTGTTTATTATGAAGTATGTTTCAGCACGCTGAGAGCCGGATCCCATCAAGTCTCCTCAAACTACAGCAACTCAATGTACAGAAGTTATTAACCAAAAAAAAGGGGAGTTAACATTTAATATTTTTTTTTTTTACTAACAATAATAATAATACATTTTATTTATATAGTTATAATTTTGTGAAGCACATGAGACGCACGCATATAAAAACAAAGGTTAAATTATTATTATTATTTATTTATTTATTTATTTCTTATCACACGCCCTTACCCAGGGCGACCTTACAGTTGTATACAAAAAAATGCATATCCAGAATTACAGTACAATTAAGAGCAAAGCTACAAAATACAATGATTTCAGTCCTAATAAGAGCGATTACAAAACCCAGTAAGATTTGATATCGGGGCAGCTCCAGAGCGGAGAACAGTGTTGATCGTTATATCCGGGTTAGCTACGAGCGCATGTGAAATACAAAATACTTCAGATTAGGTTAAGTGCAATAGGGAGCAGATAAGTGCAAGTAAATGAAATACAGATCACAACAAAGTCCAAAACTAAACTACAGAATGAAACCCTACACAGCTGAGTCCCTTTCTAAAGTATGGTGGTGTAATTACAGCAAAGTGGCTCCTTACTCCGGTATTTTTGTGTGAGGTAATGCTTTCTTTTCTTCCCTTAATCACAAAGCTGCCCTGCCACCTCTTTCTGTAAGAAGAGACGTGTAGGGAGACGTCATCAGTGTGTTTCCAAAGTACTTCCGTTTTTGTTTTCGCTGCAGTATGCGTCTGTTGAAGTAGAAAGGGTATCTTTTTATAATAGCAATGCTTGCTTTATTTATAAAGCTTTCTGGAAATCTAAATAAACCATGTCATATGCTTTGCAATTATCCATTGTCGATGTTGCATCCTCAAAAAATCAAGCAGGTTAGTTAGACACGATCTCCCTTTCCTAAAACCATGCTGACTGTTTCGCAGGATATTGTTACCATATAGGTAATTTTCCATTTTGGATCTTATTATAGTTTCCATAAGTTTACATATAATAGAAGTCAGGCTTATTGGCCTGTAGTTACCTGGTTCAGTTTTGTCTCCCTTTTTGTGGATCGGTATTACGTTTGCAATTTTCCAGTCTGTCGGTACAACCCCTGTGTCAAGAGACTGTTGCATGATCTTGATTAGCGGTTTGTAAATAACTTCTTTCATTTCTTTGAGTACTATTGGGAGGATCTCATCCGGCCCAGGGGATTTGTTTATTTTAAGAGCTCCTAGTCCCTTTAACACTTCTGCCTCTGTTATGCTAAAGTTATTTAAAACTGGATAGGAACAGGTCAACATGTGGGGCATGTGGGGCATGTTGTCCGTATCCTCCTTTGTAAAAACTTGTGAAAAGTAATCATTTAATATATTCGCTATTTTTTTGTCTATGATTTTGCCATTTGTGTCTCTTAGACATTTAACCTCCTCTTTTGAAGATTCTCTTGCTTTTAATATATTGGAAAAACATTTTGGAATTGGTGTTAGCCCCCTTAGCAATGTTCATTTCTCTCTCTCTCTCTCTCTCTCTCTTGGCCTTTCTAACTTCCTTTTTGACTTATGTTTGCAGTTCCAAGTACTCTTTATGTGTACTTTGTTTTTGGTCCCTTTTAAACGCTCTGTAAAGTGCCTTTTTTCAGCTGAATATTTTTTTTTTTTAAATTGATCTATTAAACCATTTTGGCCATTTTGTTTTAGATTTAGATTTGTCTACTTTTGGGATGTAATTGTTTTGCACCTCTAGTACTACATTTTTAAAAAAAAGCCATCCTTTTCTGTGGATGTTTTCTCTATTTTACTCCAATCTACTTCTGTTAGTCTCTGTTTCATACCTTCATAGTTTGCTTTTCTAAAATTGTAAACCTTAGCTTTAGTCATTACTTTTTGGGTTTTGAAAATCACTTCAAATGAAACCATGTTGTGGTCTGAGTTTGCCAATGGCTCTCTGACCTCTGTTTTAGTTATTCTGTCTTCGTTATTTGAAAAGACTAAATCAAGGCATGCTTCCCGTCTCGTCGGTGCCTTGACAAATTGCGTTAGGAAGCAGTCATTTGTCATATGACCAGAGTCAGAATAGTGCTACTTGACCAGGGTCAGAATTGAGTTACATGACCATAGTCACCCTTACGGAAATGTCCCATAGAATCCTATAGTAGTACTATAGGACTCTCTATAGGACTAAAAGGGTTTTAAAGGAATCCTGTAGGATTCTTTAAAAAAAAGTATCCTCCTATAGTACTCAAAAGGGTCTCCCTATAGTACCTCAATAGGACTCCTCCTATAGTATGCAAAAGAATAATACTATGACTCTGTTTAGGACTGAAAATGTAAGAATGACTTTTACAGTATATACTAGGTTTATAGATTGAATAAAGCAAAATACTTAACTTTTAATAAACCGTTTAATAAACCTATTTATTTAATTACCAGATACTGAAAATAGCACATTAGTAGGAACAAAATAATGTATAATAAATTTAAGCAGAGCTGTTTTTGTTTTATTTTATTCTGTTTTAAAATATTTCTGATATAGCTGGGGTGTGTAAACTTTTTAAAACAAAATAAAAGCACATCATAGTAAATAACACAAGTGTTGCCTGCAGATAACTTCAAGTAACCCTTAATATTTAAAAAGACAAAGCAGCAGCCATAATGAATATGGACATAATTTATTGTCCTACAAAATTTTAAATAGATATAATAAATTATTATATACAAATATGCACATTTTTAAAAAATATAAATAAATCAACAGATGTACAGACTCCTTTACTTTAACCATATACGTTTTCTTTTTGACAATAACAATACTATATTATCCTGTTCATACATGTGTAACAGGGTGGAGGCTGGGCGTGAACTGGCAACCCTACGCACTCCAAGTGAGCATCTAAACCACAATGCAAAAGAGCCGAGCTCGTCTGCATACATGGTTTTAGAGCTCTTAACCTCCTCTCTTCTCATCGACAGGGGACAGAATCCGTAATGGCACTATACCACACAACACTGCACGTTACACATGTCAAAACAGAAAGAGTTGTACCACGTCCTTATCGCTAGGCTGTGAATTTGTGATTTGTGAAAAGGGCAGGACAATTGCAGTCACTTGTGTTCTTTTTTTAATTTTCCTGCAAGCTGCCTTCCTTCTTTACTTGCACAGTATTTAATTTCCAAGTGGTGCTCTAGCTGTGAGAAACAGCTGTCTGTGATATGTAAAACATCAGGAAGACACAGGCATTAACTGTGTATTGCTCACGCTGACAAACATGTCTGCATGTCCATGTTATAAGGCTTGATAATGCTTCATGTTCATCTAAAATTTCTGTTGCGCTTCCTGATTCTAATAGGTCCTGTAATGCTGCCAACAGAGTTGAAAGGTCATAGCAAGCATCATATGAACTTTTGGAATCAGAAAATAAAAAAAATGGACAGTCACTTAGCAGTCTAGAGCAGTAATTTAGCTCAAAGCTACTTAGAGAAAACTATAGGAGAAAAATGATAAAACTTAATATTGCAGCAAAGAACTCCGAATGATTGCCAACCTCATAACAAGATTAGGAATAAGTAAAACAAAAACAACATTAAAATGGAATTTGAATCTATTTACTCTTTAATAATTTAGTAATAATAATTTCGTATGAAAATTGTTTTGTACATTCTGATGAAAACATGGTTAACATTGATTAATTTGTGAAGAATTGTTGAAACGCTCATTTTAAAGTATGAAACACCTAATCCCTTTCAACTTCATTTGGCATGAAATTCACAGAACTCTTCTCATCAATTGACATCCTAACACATTTCCTTTCCAAATGGTCCAAAAACACAGCCTCTGTTTTATCATTCTTGTGAATTTCAATGAGAAAGTTTGAGGATATGCTAAACTCTCTACTGTATATAAAATCTGCAATTTTTTTCCAGTTTCTTCACAGTCAATATAGCTATCTCTCTCCCATGAACAGAGCATGGCCCATCTCTGCACTTTACTAGCAGAAGAGAGGTTAGTTCAACAACATGACTATTTTGCAATTCAGCTGTAAAGTTAGACCTTTTCATTACATGGTTATAGTTTTTAGTGCGATACAAAACATGATTGTAAATAAACCTGTCATACACAAGTACTTCTTTTTTAACTTGATGACCAAGTAGAAATTCTTGTTGATCCAATAAGTTTTTTTAAGAAAATATGTACAGGTTCACTGGCACTTTGTATGCTTGTAGCTTTTTTACCTTTTTTATCACAGTATACATTTCACACACTTGTTTTGATACGCTCTGTGTACCCTAGAAAAGGCTTTTTAATACCCTGTTGTACCCTTCATAAGGGAAAGCAGAGGTTGCCCAAAGAGCTCCCCAGTCACTAACACCTCTAGGTAAATGCAGAAGTAGATGGACATTAAAGGTCAAGTGACTTTTACCACACAGAGTCTCAGTTTGGTTTACAAACTCCTTAAGAACCACACTTACTTTTCTAAGAGTTTCTCTAGTAATTGAGTCTGTCAAAAGATTATTCACTGAATAGACCAAGTAAAACCAATGTTGAATGTATCTCAAAGGTAAAATCCCCCTTACTACACCAAGAAGAACACAGTGCATGTATTCAGATACAAAAGACCGTGACATATTCAAAACAGGTAAAAACAACAACGGGGAAGAGCCTTTAACACCATTCACTGGGTTTCCACTTTCAGAAGCAGCAATTGCATCTGCTTTGTGCTGTTCATGAGTTCTTATAGGTGGATCTTTTTCTTTAATGGGGTGTACTCTAGTGAATTCTCTTCCCTTGTGAACATGCTGACCAGGATGCAGACAAAAGTCACAACCATACTTGCCATTAAACAGGGTTGTGTTACGAAGGGCTGGTCTAGCCACCGAATCTGCTGAACAAATTAAAGTATGTATTTTAACAACCTTCTGACCTTCTCCTGGAATTATTACTGTTACACCTGTTTCGTGCAAATCAGTTAACTCTTTAACAAAAACACTCAAGTAGCTATCCATCCTGGGCTTTCCTGGGCCAAACCACAGACATGACAACAGAACATTGTTGATTCTTAACTTGTATGGGAGTTCATTCACCATTACCTGAATAGGCCAGAAACTGCTTCTGGATGATTTAAATACTTAAACACCATCACTGTTCCACTGAAGAGAAATGCCATTCTGACCAAACTGTGTGGAATTCCTTACTTTTTGGTACAGTTTCCCAGATGTGACATCACCTATCTCTCTGCTTCTAGTGTGGACATTTTTCTGGATGGAATCTAAAACGGCTTCTTTTTCAAGCAGTTCCTGCTTTTTCAATGGGAGCTGGATGAAAAAGTGACCAGCCTTTTTGTTTAATTCTTTATTAAACCCCTCACCACATTCTGGACAGGAATCTACATTATCATTCTCAGGGCAGATGTATGATTGGCATATTTTACAAAAAAAATGCAGCACCATAGATGACAAGTCTGCACAATTGAACTTTTTGTACAGATGGTATTTGGTTGTTTTAGGAAAGTCTTTAACATGACATGACATAAGTTCAAGAAGATTATCCAAAGCAGAATCTGTCAGTCGATGTTTCAATGCAAAGGTCACTTTCATTTTTACTGAGCGGTGCTCCTGGATATAGTGGGTGATTGTCAAACTCATCCTACAGAAGAGAGGAAATACAGTTAGGAAGAGTAGAACCTACAGGAAATCTTAAATGGTATTATCATTGATCAGAAACGTTATCTGGAATGCATAACTTTAAACAAACACAACAGGATATATCACAATTCATAAAATTCGTAAAAATGGTTTAATTCTGGATTTGCAAAAGTGTAAGTTACTGTAGCGGTGGTGCGAATGGATGGACTGTGGGGGTGTATTTAGACAGGGGAATTTGAAAACAATTTTTGTCCAGTGTGTACTGTGTTAAGTGTTGTGGGCGCCAGGGTTGTATTGTATTTTGTGTGTGTCTCTCTCTCCCCGCTGTTATCTTGCCTGCTGTTCCTGTGCAGTCTGCAAGTGTTGACGTGAGTGCGCTGTTTGTGTTCTGTTCTGTTCTGTGTTCTGAGTCGGGTTCGCTTTTCTCAATAGCTACTTTACCAAACCAATGTAGTAAGACCATCGTTTAGGTAAGTGTTTCCCAAACATCATTGAAACTACTAGCTCTTGAACTTCTACTTGAGTTCACGAGCGGTCTGAGGGAATCGTGAAATGTTTGGGTAATGCATTGTGACACCATAGAAACCAAAAACATAATAGTTCACCAAACGAAAAATATATCTGCACACTTGATTTTGCTAAATAATTCATGTGTTTCAAACCTGCCTACGCTCTTAAGAAACCACCATATGATGCACTTCAAGACCGCTAGTTAAGTTGCAGCTTCACGTGGGGTTTTGGGATCGATCGAACAAAAATCGATCGAACGCCGCTGCAGTAAACCGTAATAATTAATAATCTTCAAACTCCAAGTACGACTGTTATAGGGAATTGGAGACGTATCCCTATTTAGTGTGGTTCAAGTTAAGAGCTATTCCATTTTAACCTCACTGCCTGGTCTGATCTTTTATTTTCCACCGTCACCGCCGCAGAACATTGCCCATAGCATGCTCAACGCTACAATATTATACTTGAACACTACAAGCAATGCCATCTTAGGTCTTGCATGTTCATTTTAAAATAATGTACCCAAGGCATCGGTGGTCTCTGTATGTGTGTTATTGTGCTTATGAACTATTTTAAATTGCTTACATAAAGTACTCGCATTCATTTATGCAAAATAATTTAACAATGTAATGTGTCAAGGGATAGACAGAGCTGTAAGCCTAGGCTGTTAGCAAATTGGTTGTGAAATTGGTCAAAGCAAACTATATACACTCGTTAGTTCTAAATAAATGTAAATTAAGTAAATGTAATGCAGTTGTGCATATAATTGTCATTACATGTTATGGGATTGGATGTTAAGCATACAGTATACACGGTAAGATTATATAACATTTAAAAGATTATATACAGACGTGCTCGAATTTGTTGGTACCCTTACAGCTCATTGAAATAATGCTTCATTCCTCCTGAAAAGTGATGAAATTAAAAGCTATTTTATCATGTATACTTGCATGCCTTTGGTATGTCATAGAATAAAGCAAAGAAGCTGTGAAAAGAGATGAATTATTGCTTATTCTACAAAGATATTCTAAAATGGCCTGGACACATTTGTTGGTACCCCTTAGAAAAGATAATAAATAATTGGATTATAGAGATATTTCAAACTAATTAGTTTCCTTAATTAGTATCACACATGTCTCCAATCTTGTAATCAGTCATTCAGCCTATTTAAATGGAGAAAAGTAGTCACTGTGCTGTTTGGTACCATTGTGTGCACCACACTGAACATGGACCAGAGAAAGCAAAGGAGAGAGTTGTCTGAGGAGATCAGAAAGAAAATAATAGACGAGCATGGTAAAGGTAAAGGCTACAAGACCATCTCCAAGCAGCTTGATGTTCATGTGACAACAGTTGCAAATATTATTAAGAAGTTTAAGGTCCATGGAACTGTAGCCAACCTCCCTGGGCGCAGCCGCAAGAGGAAAATCGACCCCAGAGTGAACAGAAGGATAGTGCGAATGGTAGAAAAAGAACCAAGGATAACTGCCAAAGAGATACAAGCTGAACTCCAAGGTGAAGGTACGTCAGTTTCTGATCGCACCATCCGTCGCTTTTTGAGCGAAAGTGGGCTCCATGGAAGAAGACCCAGGAGGACTCCACTTTTGAAAGAAAAACATAAAAAAGCCAGACTGGAATTTGCTAAAATGCATATTGACAAGCCACAATCCTTCTGGGAGAATGTCCTTTGGACAGATGAGTCAAAACTGGAGCTTTTTGGCAAGTCACATCAGCTCTGTGTTCACAGACGAAAAAATGAAGCTTTCAAAGAAAAGAACACCATACCTACAGTGAAACATGGAGGAGGCTCGGTTATGTTTTGGGGCTGCTTTGCTGCGCCTGGCACAGGTTGCCTTGAATCTGTGCAGGGCACAATGAAATCTCAAGACTATCAAGGCATTCTGGAGCGAAACGTACTGCCCAGTGTCAGAAAGCTCTGTCTCAGTCGCAGGTCATGGGTCCTCCAACAGGATAATGACCCAAAACACACAGCTAAAAGCACCCAAGAATGGATAAGAACAAAACATTGGACTATTCTGAAGTGGCCATCTATGAGTCCTGATCTGAATCCTATCGAACATCTATGGAAAGAGCTGAAACTTGCAGTCTGGAGAAGGCACCCATCAAACCTGAGACAGCTGGAGCAGTTTGCTCAGGAAGAGTGGGCCAAACTACCTGTTAACAGGTGCAGAAGTCTCATTGAGAGCTACAGAAAACGTTTGATTGCAGTGATTTCCTCTAAAGGTTGTGCAACAAAATACTAGGTTAGCGGTCCCATCATTTTTGTCCATGCCATTTTCATTTGTTTTCTTATTTACAATATTATGTTGAATAAAAAATCAAAAGCAAAGTCTGATTTCTATTAAATATGGAATAAACAATGGCGGATGCCAATTACTTTTGTCAGTTTCAAGTTATTTCAGAGAAAATTGTGCATTCTTCGTTTTTTGTGGAGGGGTACCAAATTTGAGCACGTCTGTAGGTATTTTTCTTAATATAATTTTACTTACATTTTGACAGTCCACTTCAAATTCACACTGGGTGGAGAGGCAGGAAGCCCTATTAAACTCCGTTTCATCTTCACCTGAATTGGAAACCTCTTCATCGGACAGCTGTAAAACAGTAATAATTTAGTGTATAATAAAGTAGATTTTACATTTATTTAAATTCAGAATTCTCATTTTTGCAATCTATTTTTTGGGTGGTTCAAACTACAGTCATATCAACACAGTTGTAACGTTGTTTATTTTGGTTAGAGGTCTACAATGTAGCAGCCTACTTCAAGTTCAAAGTAGTATAATTGCTTATAGCCACATTGATCTCAGGGGAATCCTCATGCAACTGGTGTTCGAGGCCGCAGGGCGAGTTATATTAAAACATATTTCTACCACGAAAACCATTTGAAATGTACAGTTTTTATCTATAAAACCGGATCATTAAGACATGCTTTAATTTACTCCTTAGAATTAATACTCTCGTAGGGTTAAATGGCATTCCCTTGTGAATTTGTATTGGAGCTATGAAATAGCTGAGCGAGATCCAGGGAAACTGAATTACACTCTTCTGTAAAGCCGATTCACCCATACATAAATAAAGTAAACATCTGAAGCACATTTTTTTTTTAAGTGTCCTATAATATAACTCAATGTATGGGATATCGAATTGCCTTTACACTTCCTTTCAAATAACGAATATAAGAGTAGAATTATCCCTCGGTAACATTATATCCAAAACCTATATTTTTCGGCAGGACAGTTCTCCTCGTGGTTTTCAAGAAGTCCTGTTTCATCACCGAGGAAGAAAACTTGATCAGGTGTTAGGACAGTGTTAAGGGAAGTCTCAGTTGGTTCCTCCTCATTTTCCGTTGAGCAGCCAGGCTGGCTATAAGTACATTCATTTATTTCTATCCCTCTCCTTACTTTTGTCATACGAGGCATATCTTCTTCTGCTTCATGATGTAAGAAACGTTTATGACACCCTCTCCATTTCAATAAAAGTCACCTTATCGGAGAGTAAACTGTCAACAAAAGAGAGAAGTGCTGCTGACTGCCTGCATGGCGCGCGCCCTACTTTTCAAATGTACCTGCACGAGACCAGCAAAGTGACCGTTTGTGTTTGACAGGTGGCTCCCACAGTATTACATACCACTTCATGGAGCAGTAAAGAGATGGAGAAAATGTCATTTGCATTGTTTGATTTTTTTTGAAGAGAATGCGATAGAAATTGGCAAGAAAGAGTGGATTGTAGAATTTGATGAACGTAGTTACAAAAATAATGTAATTGAAACCAAAAATGTTTATGAGATGGTGGACTTAAACCTAGTGGAAAAGGGGACCTTCAAAAGAAAAATCCAAAATGGTTAACCTGTCCATCTTATGTACTGGCAATAGGTAAGACAAAGTGTAATGCTCTATATCAATTTGTCAATCAACTAAAAAGATTAAATAACGCTGAGGAAACTGAAGGTATGGGATGGACACCCTTGCTTACAGTAAACAGTATATATATATATATATATATATATATATATATATATATATATATATACAGTGCCTTGCATAAGTATTCACCCCCCTTGGACTTTTCCACATTTTGTAATATTACAACCTGGAATTAAAATGGATTTAATTAGGATTTTTTGTGACTGATCTACACAAAATAGTCCATAATGTCAAAGTGGGGAAAAAAAATCTACATATTTTTCAAAATTATTTACAAATAAAAAACTGTCTTGATTGCATAAGTATTCACCCCCTTTGCTGTGACACCCCTAAATAAGCTCTGGTGCAACCAATTGCCTTCAGAAGTCACATAATTAGTTGAATGGAGTCCACCTGTGTGCAATTAAAGTGTCACATGACCTCAGATTAAATACACCTGTTTCTGGAAGGCCACAGTTTGTTAAAGAGCATATCAAAACAAACAGCATCATGAAGACCAAGGAGCTATCTAAACAATTCTGGGATAAAGTTCTGGAGAAGCACCAATCAGGGTTGGGTTATAAAAAAATATCCCAAACTTTGAACATCCCCCGGAGCACCGTTAAATCCATTATTAAGAAATGGAAAGAATATGGCACAACCGCGACTCTGCTTAGAGAAGGCCGTCCACCAAAATTCAGTGACCAGGTAAGGAGGGCATAAGTCAGAGAAGCAACCAAGAGGTCAATGGTAACTCTGAAGGAGCTGGAGAGATCCACAGCTGAGATGGGAGAAACCGTCCATGGGACAACTATAACCCGGGCGCTCCACAAAGCTGGGCTTTATGGAAGAGTGGCGAGAAGAAAGCCATTTCTGAAAAAAACCCATATCAAATCCTGTTTGGATTTTGCCAAAAGGCATGTGGGAGACACAGCAAACATGTGGAAAAGGGTTCTCTGGTCTAATGAGACCAAAATTGAACTTTTTGGCCTTAGCGCAAAACGCTATGTGTGGCGCAAAGCCAACACTGCTCATCACCCTGAGAACACCATCCCCACGGTGAAGCATGGTGGTGGCAGCATGTTATAACATGTTATGGGGATGCTTTTCATCGGCAGGGACTGGGAAACTGGTCAGGACTGAGGGCAAGATGGATGGAGCCAAATACAGGGAAATTCTAGAGGAAAACCTGTTTCAGTCTGCAAGAGGACCAGTGACTGGGAAGGTTCACCTTCCAGCAGGACAATGACCCTAAACACACAGCCAAAGCTACACTGGAGTGGTTTAAAAACAAGAACCTGAATGTCTTAGAATGGCCCAGTCAAAGCCCAGACATCAATCCGATTGAGAATCTGTGGCAAGACTTGAAAATTGCTGTTCACCAACGGTCCCCATCCAACTTGACAGAGCTTGAGCAATTTTGCCAAGAAGAATGGGCAAAATTTGCAGGATTCAGATGTGCAAAGCTGGTAGAGACTTACCCAAAGCCAAAGGTGCTTCTACCAAGTATTGACTCAGGGGGGTGAATACTTATGCAACCAACAAATGTCTTTTTTTTTGTTTAATTAAACAAAACAAAAAATGTGTCACAATAAAAAATATTTTGCACCTTCAAAGTGTTAAGTATGTTGTGTAAATCAAATGGTAAAAATCCCAATTAAATACATTTTAATTCCAGGTTGTAACACTACAAAATGTGGAAAAGTCCAAGGGGGGTGAATACTTATGCAAGGCACTGTATATATATTGTGACATTTACTTTTTTTGTTTTAATGAACTAGCCTACATACTAAACAGTGAACATACAATCAATACTGCTGTATAATCATAACTCTTACTCTAAGTTACTGAGGTAAAATTATACCTAATTCTCTCAGAACACTACCTTCACTTTAAAAGCTGTTATTACTACTTTGTATGGTATTTTCGTATTACTATTGATATCTATAGTAACATACAAATCAAGGCTATTTTCACCTTAGTACGAGAACATTATGGGGTACCATGTTTCCGTTACAAGGTGTATAAAGACCCACTGTTGAATTTTAACCAGTGTAGGCACAGTATAAATATGATTAAATATGAACTATTTTTTAGGGGACTGGCAGACTGTTTCACAAAAAGCAAAGTGTATACTTAATTATGAAAAGGAGGAAACCCCTTCCAAGTGTAAGCGGGATAAATGCCGGGACCAAAACAACTATCATGACAATGATAGAAATACTTTAATGTGGCCTAATATTTATTTTTAAGAATGTGAAGTGCAGACTAATCTAATCATAACTATATAATATAACGCATTTAGTCATAAATACTACAAATAATAAAATAAAATATAAAAATAATAAACAGCAAAAGACAGCTAACATTTCAACATATACTTTAGAACTCCCAGATATACTGGAACGAGTGGAATTACTGAAAATGGATTTGTCCACCACCAACTATGCCAACACCAATATACAACAATGGGGGAAAAGAGAGATGAGGTAGGAAAATTGTGTTATTTAGGTTACTACCCGATGACCGTCTGCAGGCTTAGTAATGCCCTGAACCAAAGGCGAGGGAGCATAATACTAAGGTATAACCCGAACAAGAGGGTGTTACTATATGGAGAGGTTTGTCTCCAAAAATACTGAAGTACACAGTATCCATGGCGTAAAAGTGATAAAAAGGAGGTATTTTCATGCAGTTTGATATATGTATATATTATATAACTATTTCACTTACCCACACATTTGTTTATGATTTTAGAAGGTACAACGGACTGAAAAAGCGTCAGTATCAAAAAGGAAGCTACAGATGTGTTGTCACAAAGACACAATGAAGCTAACTGCAGACCTATTACGGGTATTTCACACTGCTGAAGAACTTGCCAATAAATCCCTGACTGGATTCAAATCCAATGCACATAAGGATTCACAAGCAAAACAACCCCTTAATCCAGATATTGTGGATGCGATTATTGGTTAGAACAATCACATTTTAATTCTGTAAAAGCTTGTATAAGCAAGCAATAACGCATGAAAAGGCATGCAGTTTTACTGAGGTTGCCAGGCTGTGGTAGGTGTCTATTTTATACTTAAACTTATGGTCAGGTATGAAGGCTTTAGAAGCTCTATTTGGAATTATTGTCCCTATTTACTAATCTTTAAGGAGTGTTCTGATGTTCGAATGTTTTGTTAAGGACTATTACTTTAAATCCTTTTTGACTTAATAATGTTTAAAGTAATAAAAGCCATTGAGACTACTTTGTTTTAGGTCTTATTCAGATTTTTAAAGCATTATTTAAACTCCAAACATGTGTATTGATACTGAAGCATTCCTTAAAACACTTTAGTAAATAGAGCCCATTATTTGAATATTATTACTACATAAATGTAGTTTGAAATATAGGACCCTATTCTTAAAACTTTTGGGCCATGTAGCCTAGTTAGTATACTTACCAAAGGTCGGTTCTCCCTTGCACCATCTGATGGTTGGAATCAGGCACCTTTGGCAGCAATTACAGCCATGAGTCTATTTGGATAAGACTCTACCAGCTTTGCACATCTGGACACTGCAATTTTTGCCCATTCTTCTTTGCAAAATTGCTCAAGCTCCGTCAAGTTGGATGGGGACCTTTGGTGAACAGCAATTTTCTACTCTTTCCACATATTCTCAATTAGATTGAGGTCCGGGCTTTGACTGGGCCACTCCAGGACATTGACCTTTTTGTTTTTAAGCCACTCCAGTGTGGCTTTGGCTGTATGTTTGGGGTCATTGTCCTGCTGGAAGATGAATCTTCTCCCAAGTCCCAGGTCTCTTGCAGACTTCAGCAGGTTTTCCTTCAGGATGTCTCTGTACTTTGCCGCATCCATTTTGCCCTCTATCTTCACAAGCTTTCCAGGCCCTGACGCAGAGAAGCATCCCCATAGCATGATGCTGCCACCACCATGCTTCACGGTAGCGATGGTGTTCTCAGGATGATGTGCGGTGTTAGGCTTACGCCAAACATAGCGCTTAGCGTTGAGGCCAAAAAGCTCTATTCTGGTCTCATCAGACCATAGAATCTTCTTCCACTTGGTCTCAGAGTCTCCCACATGCCTTCTGGGAAACTCTAGCCGAGATATGATGCAAGTTTTTTTCTTTTTGCCACTCTCCCATAAAGGCCAGTTTTGTGAAGCACCCGGGCTATTGTTGGCGTATGCACAGTGTCTCCCAGCTCAGCCGTGGAACACTGTAACTCCTTTAGAGTTGCCATAGGCCTCTTGGTGGCCTCCCTGACTAGTGCCCTATACGCCCGGATACTACGTTTTTGAGGACGGCCTGTTCTAGACAGATTCACAGTTGTGCCATATTCTCTCCATTTCTTAATAATGGACTTTACTGTGCTCTGAGAGGATATTCAATGCCTTGGAAATGTTCTTATATCCTACCCCTGATTGGTGCTTTTGAAGAACCTTATTCCGGATTTGCTTTGAATGTTCCTTCATCTTCATGATGTAGTTTTTGTTAGGAAATGTACTAACCAACTGTGGGACCTCCCAGAGACAGGTGTATTTAACCTGAAATCATGTGAAACACCTTAATTGCACACAGGTGGACTCCATTCAACTAATTATGTGACTTCTACAGACAATTGGATGCACCAGAGCTTCTTTAGGTGTGTCATAGCAAAGGGGGTGAATACATATGCAATCAATTATTTTCTGTTTTAGATTTGTAATTAATTTAGAACAATTTGTAGATTTTATTTTTCACTTTGACATTATGGACTTTTCTTGTGTTGATCAGTGGCAAACATAGCGCTTAGAGTTGAGGCCAAAAAGCTCTATTTTGGTCTCATCAGACCATAGAATCTTCTTCCACTTGGTCTCAGAGTCTCCCACATGCCTTCTGGGAAACTCTAGCCGAGATTTGATGCGAGTTTTTTTCAACAATGGCTTTCTTTTTGCCACTCTCCCATAAAGGCCAGTTTTGTGAAGCACCCGGGCTATTGTTGCCATATGCACAGTGTCTCCCAGCTCAGCCGTGGAACACTGTAACTCCTTTAGAGTTGCCATAGGCCTCTTGGTGGCCTCCCTGACTAGTGCCCTATACGCCCGGATACTCCGTTTTTGAGGACGGCCTGTTCTAGACAGATTCACAGTTGTGCCATATTCTCTCCATTTCTTAATAATGGACTTTACTGTGCTCTGAGAGGATATTCAATGCCGTGGAAATGTTCTTATATCCTACCCCTGATTGGTGCTTTTGAAGAACCTTATTCCGGATTTGCTTTGAATGTTCCTTCATCTTCATGATGTAGTTTTTGTTAGGAAATGTACTAACCAACTGTGGGACCTCCCAGAGACAGGTGTATTTAACCTGAAATCATGTGAAACACCTTAATTGCACACAGGTGGACTCCATTCAACTAATTATGTGACTTCTAAAGACAATTGGTTGCACCAGAGCTTATTTAGGTGTGTCATAGCAAAGGGGGTGAATACTTATGCAATCAATTATTTTCTGTTTTATATTTGTAATTAATTTAGAACAATTTGTAGATTTTATTTTTCACTTTGACATTATGGACTTTTCTTGTGTTGATCAGTGGCAAACATAGCGCTTAGCGTTGAGGCCAAAAAGCTCTATTTTGGTCTCATCAGACCATAGAATCTTCTTCCACTTGGTCTCAGAGTCTCCCACATGCCTTCTGGGAAACTCTAGCCGAGATTTGATGCGAGTTTTTTTCAACAATGGCTTTCTTTTTGCCACTCTCCCATAAAGGCCAGTTTTGTGAAGCACCTGGGCTATTGTTGCCATATGCACAGTGTCTCCCAGCTCAGCCGTGGAACACTGTAACTCCTTTAGAGTTGCCATAGGCCTCTTGGTGGCCTCCCTGACTAGTGCCCTATATGCCCGGATACTCCGTTTTTGAGGACGGCCTGTTCTAGACAGATTCACAGTTGTGCCATATTCTCTCCATTTCTTAATAATGGACTTTACTGTGCTCTGAGAGGATATTCAATGCCTTGGAAATGTTCTTATATCCTACCCCTGATTGGTGCTTTTGAAGAACCTTATTCCGGATTTGCTTTGAATGTTCCTTCATCTTCATGATGTAGTTTTTGTTAGGAAATGTACTAACCAACTGTGGGACCTCCCAGAGACAGGTGTATTTAACCTGAAATCATGTGAAACACCTTAATTGCACACAGGTGGACTCCATTCAACTAATTATGTGACTTCTACAGACAATTGGATGCACCAGAGCTTCTTTAGGTGTGTCATAGCAAAGGGGGTGAATACTTATGCAATCAATTATTTTCTGTTTTAGATTTGTAATTAATTTAGAACAATTTGTAGATTTTATTTTTCACTTTGACATTATGGACTTTTCTTGTGTTGATCAGTGGCAAACATAGCGCTTAGAGTTGAGGCCAAAAAGCTCTATTTTGGTCTCATCAGACCATAGAATCTTCTTCCACTTGGTCTCAGAGTCTCCCACATGCCTTCTGGGAAACTCTAGCCGAGATTTGATGCAAGTTTTTTTCAACAATGGCTTTCTTTTTGCCACTCTCCCATAAAGGCCAGTTTTGTGAAGCACCCGGGCTATTGTTGCCATATGCACAGTGTCTCCCAGCTCAGCCGTGGAACACTGTAACTCCTTTAGAGTTGCCATAGGCCTCTTGGTGGCCTCCCTGACTAGTGCCCTATACGCCCGGATACTCCGTTTTTGAGGACGGCCTGTTCTAGACAGATTCACAGTTGTGCCATATTCTCTCCATTTCTTAATAATGGACTTTACTGTGCTCTGAGAGGATATTCAATGCCTTGGAAATGTTCTTATATCCTACCCCTGATTGGTGCTTTTGAAGAACCTTATTCCGGATTTGCTTTGAATGTTCCTTCATCTTCATGATGTAGTTTTTGTTAGGAAATGTACTAACCAACTGTGGGACCTCCCAGAGACAGGTGTATTTAACCTGAAATCATGTGAAACACCTTAATTGCACACAGGAGGACTCCATTCAACTAATTATGTGACTTCTAAAGACAACTGGTTGCACCAGAGCTTATTTTGGTGTGTCATAGCAAAGGGGGTGAATACTTATGCAATCAATTATTTTCTGTTTTATATTTGTAATTAATTTAGAACAATTTGTAGATTTTATTTTTCACTTTGACATTATGGACTTTTCTTGTGTTGATCAGTGGCAAACATAGCGCTTAGCGTTGAGGCCAAAAAGCTCTATTTTGGTCTCATCAGACCATAGAATCTTCTTCCACTTGGTCTCAGAGTCTCCCACATGCCTTCTGGGAAACTCTAGCCGAGATTTGATGCGAGTTTTTTTCAACAATGGCTTTCTTTTTGCCACTCTCCCATAAAGGCCAGTTTTGTGAAGCACCCGGGCTATTGTTACCATATGCACAGTGTCTCCCAGCTCAGCTGTGGAACACTGTAACTCCTTTAGAGTTGCCATAGGCCTCTTGGTGGCCTCCCTGACTAGTGCACATCTCGCCCGGATACTCCGTTTTTGAGGACGGCCTGTTCTAGACAGATTCACAGTTGTGCCATATTCTCTCCATTTCTTAATAATGGACTTTACTGTGCTCTGAGAGGATATTCAATGCCTTGGAAATGTTCTTATATCCTACCCCTGATTGGTGCTTTTGAAGAACCTTATTCCGGATTTGCTTTGAATGTTCCTTCATCTTCATGATGTAGTTTTTGTTAGGAAATGTACTAACCAACTGTGGGACCTCCCAGAGACAGGTGTATTTAACCTGAAATCATGTGAAACACCTTAATTGCACACAGGAGGACTCCATTCAACTAATTATGTGACTTCTAAAGACAACTGGTTGCACCAGAGCTTATTTTGGTGTGTCATAGCAAAGGGGGTGAATACTTATGCAATCAATTATTTTCTGTTTTATATTTGTAATTAATTTAGAACAATTTGTAGATTTTATTTTTCACTTTGACATTATGGACTTTTCTTGTGTTGATCAGTGGCAAACATAGCGCTTAGCGTTGAGGCCAAAAAGCTCTATTTTGGTCTCATCAGACCATAGAATCTTCTTCCACTTGGTCTCAGAGTCTCCCACATGCCTTCTGGGAAACTCTAGCCGAGATTTGATGCGAGTTTTTTTCAACAATGGCTTTCTTTTTGCCACTCTCCCATAAAGGCCAGTTTTGTGAAGCACCCGGGCTATTGTTGCCATATGTACAGTGTCTCCCAGCTCAGCCGTGGAACACTGTAACTCCTTTAGAGTTGCCATAGGCCTCTTGGTGGCCTCCCTGACTAGTGCCCTATATGCCCGGATACTCCGTTTTTGAGGACGGCCTGTTCTAGACAGATTCACAGTTGTGCCATATTCTCTCCATTTCTTAATAATGGACTTTACTGTGCTCTGAGAGGATATTCAATGCCTTGGAAATGTTCTTATATCCTACCCCTGATTGGTGCTTTTGAAGAACATTATTCCGGATTTGCTTTGAATGTTCCTTCATCTTCATGATGTAGTTTTTGTTAGGAAATGTACTAACCAACTGTGGGACCTCCCAGAGACAGGTGTATTTAACCTGAAATCATGTGAAAAACCTTAATTGCACACAGGTGGACTCCATTCAACTAATTATGTGACTTCTAAAGACAATTGGTTGCACCAGAGCTTATTTTGGTGTGTCATAGCAAAGGGGGTGAATACTTATGCAATCAATTATTTTCTGTTTTATATTTGTAATTAATTTAGAACAATTTGTAGATTTTATTTTTCACTTTGACATTATGGACTTTTCTTGTGTTGATCAGTGGCAAACAGCGCTTAGCGTTGAGGCCAAAAAGCTCTATTTTGGTCTCATCAGACCATAGAATCTTCTTCCACTTGGTCTCAGAGTCTCCCACATGCCTTCTGGGAAACTCTAGCCGAGATTTGATGCGAGTTTTTTTCAACAATAGCTTTCTTTTTGCCACTCTCCCATAAAGGCCAGTTTTGTGAAGCACCCGGGCTATTGTTGCCATATGTACAGTGTCTCCCAGCTCAGCCGTGGAACACTGTATCTCCTTTAGAGTTGCCATAGGCCTCTTGGTGGCCTCCCTGACTAGTTCCCTATACGCCTGGATACTCCGTTTTTGAGGGCGGCCTGTTCTAGACAGATTCACAGTTGTGCCATATTCTCTCCATTTCTTAATAATGGACTTTACTGTGCTCTGAGAGGATATTCAATGCCTTGGAAATGTTCTTATATCCTACCCCTGATTGGTGCTTTTGAAGAACCTTATTCCGGATTTGCTTTGAATGTTCCTTCATCTTCATGATGTAGTTTTTGTTAGGAAATGTACTAACCAACTGTGGGACCTCCCAGAGACAGGTGTATTTAACCTGAAATCATGTGAAACACCTTAATTGCACACAGGTGGACTCCATTCAACTAATTATGTGACTTCTAAAGACAATTGGTTGCACCAGAGCTTATTTAGGTGTGTCATAGCAAAGGGGGTGAATACTTATGCAATCAATTATTTTCTGTTTTATATTTGTAATTAATTTAGAACAATTTGTAGATTTTATTTTTCACTTTGACATTATGGACTTTTCTTGTGTTGATCAGTGGCAAACATAGCGCTTAGCGTTGAGGCCAAAAAGCTCTATTTTGGTCTCATCAGACCATAGAATCTTCTTCCACTTGGTCTCAGAGTCTCCCACATGCCTTCTGGGAAACTCTAGCCGAGATTTGATGCGAGTTTTTTTCAACAATGGCTTTCTTTTTGCCACTCTCCCATAAAGGCCAGTTTTGTGAAGCACCTGGGCTATTGTTGCCATATGCACAGTGTCTCCCAGCTCAGCCGTGGAACACTGTAACTCCTTTAGAGTTGCCATAGGCCTCTTGGTGGCCTCCCTGACTAGTGCCCTATATGCCCGGATACTCCGTTTTTGAGGACGGCCTGTTCTAGACAGATTCACAGTTGTGCCATATTCTCTCCATTTCTTAATAATGGACTTTACTGTGCTCTGAGAGGATATTCAATGCCTTGGAAATGTTCTTATATCCTACCCCTGATTGGTGCTTTTGAAGAACCTTATTCCGGATTTGCTTTGAATGTTCCTTCATCTTCATGATGTAGTTCTTGTTAGGAAATGTACTAAACAACTGTGGGACCTCCCAGAGACAGGTGTATTTAACCTGAAATCATGTGAAACACCTTAATTGCACACAGGTGGACTCCATTCAACTAATTATGTGACTTCTAAAGACAATTGGATGCACCAGAGCTTATTTAGGTGTGTCATAGCAAAGGGGGTGAATACTTATGCAATCAATTATTTTCTGTTTTATATTTGTAATTAATTTAGAACAATTTGTAGATTTTATTTTTCACTTTGACATTATGGACTTTTCTTGTGTTGATCAGTGGCAAACATAGCGCTTAGCGTTGAGGCCAAAAAGCTCTATTTTGGTCTCATCAGACCATAGAATCTTCTTCCACTTGGTCTCAGAGTCTCCCACATGCCTTCTGGGAAACTCTAGCCGAGATTTGATGCAAGTTTTTTTCAACAATGGCTTTCTTTTTGCCACTTTCCCAGAAAGGCCAGTTTTGTGAAGCACCCGGGCTATTGTTGCCATATGCACAGTGTCTCCCAGCTCAGCCGTGGAACACTGTAACTCCTTTAGAGTTGCCATAGGCCTCTTGGTGGCCTCCCTGACTAGTGCACTTCTCGCCCGGATACTCCGTTTTTGAGGACGGCCTGTTCTAGACAGATTCACAGTTGTGCCATATTCTCTCCATTTCTTAATAATGGACTTTACTGTGGTCTGAGAGGATATTCAATGCCTTGGAAATGTTCTTATATCCTACCCCTGATTGGAGCTTTTGAAGAACCTTATTCCGGATTTGCTTTGAATGTTCCTTCATCTTCATGATGTAGTTTTTGTTAGGAAATGTACTAACCAACTGTGGGACCTCCCAGAGACAGGTGTATTTAACCTGAAATCATGTGAAACACCTTAATTGCACACAGGTGGACTCCATTCAACTAATTATGTGACTTCTAAAGACAATTGGTTGCACCACAGCTTATTTAGGTGTGTCATAGCAAAGGGGGTGAATACTTATGCAATCAATTATTTTCTGTTTTATATTTGTAATTAATTTAGAACAATTTGTAGATTTTATTTTTCACTTTGACATTATGGACTTTTCTTGTGTTGATCAGTGGCAAACATAGCGCTTAGCGTTGAGGCCAAAAAGCTCTATTTTGGTCTCATCAGACCATAGAATCTTCTTCCACTTGGTCTCAGAGTCTCCCACATGCCTTCTGGGAAACTCTAGCCGAGATTTGATGCGAGTTTTTTCAACAATGGCTTTCTTTTTGCCACTCTCCCATAAAGGCCAGTTTTGTGAAGCACCCGGGCTATTGTTGCCATATGCACAGTGTCTCCCAGCTCAGCCGTGGAACACTGTAACTCCTTTAGAGTTGCCATAGGCCTCTTGGTGGCCTCCCTGACTAGTTCCCTATACGCCTGGAAACTCCGTTTTTGAGGGCGGCCTGTTCTAGACAGATTCACAGTTGTGCCATATTCTCTCCATTTCTTAATAATGGACTTTACTGTGCTCTGAGAGGATATTCAATGCCTTGGAAATGTTCTTATATCCTACCCCTGATTGGTGCTTTTGAAGAACCTTATTCCGGATTTGCTTTGAATGTTCCTTCATCTTCATGATGTAGTTTTTGTTAGGAAATGTACTAACCAACTGTGGGACCTCCCAGAGACAGGTGTATTTAACCTGAAATCATGTGAAACACCTTAATTGCACACAGGTGGACTCCATTCAACTAATTATGTGACTTCTAAAGACAATTGGTTGCACCAGAGCTTATTTAGGTGTGTCATAGCAAAGGGGGTGAATACTTATGCAATCAATTATTTTCTGTTTTATATTTGTAATTAATTTAGAACATTTTGTAGATTTTATTTTTCACTTTGACATTATGGACTTTTCTTGTGTTGATCAGTGGCAAACATAGCGCTTAGCGTTGAGGCCAAAAAGCTCTATTTTGGTCTCATCAGACCATAGAATCTTCTTCCACTTGGTCTCAGAGTCTCCCACATGCCTTCTGGGAAACTCTAGCCGAGATTTGATGCGAGTTTTTTTTCAACAATGGCTTTCTTTTTGCCACTTTCCCAAAAAGGCCAGTTTTGTGAAGCACCCGGGCTATTGTTGCCATATGCACAGTGTCTCCCAGCTCAGTTGTGGAACACTGTAACTCCTTTAGAGTTGCCATAGGCCTCTTGGTGGCCTCCCTGACTAGTGCACTTCTCGCCCGGATACTCAGTTTTTGAGGACGGCCTGTTCTAGACAGTTTCACAGTTGTGCCATATTCTCTCCATTTCTTAATAATGGACTTTACTGTGCTCTGAGAGGATATTCAATGCCTTGGAAATGTTCTTATATCCTACCCCTGATTGGTGCTTTTGAAGAACCTTATTCCGGATTTGCTTTGAATGTTCCTTCATCTTCATGATGTAGTTTTTGTTAGGAAATGTGCTAACCAACTGTGGGACCTCCCAGAGACAGGTGTATTTAACCTGAAATCATGTGAAACACCTTAATTGCACACAGGTGGACTCCATTCAACTAATTATGTGACTTCTAAAGACAATTGGTTGCACCAGAGCTTATTTAGGTGTGTCATAGCAAAGGGGGTGAATACTTATGCAATCAATTATTTTCTGTTTTATATTTGTAATTAATTTAGAACAATTTGTAGATTTTATTTTTCACTTTGACATTATGGACTTTTCTTGTGTTGATCAGTGGCAAACATAGCGCTTAGCGTTGAGGCCAAAAAGCTCTATTTTGGTCTCATCAGACCATAGAATCTTCTTCCACTTGGTCTCAGAGTCTCCCACATGCCTTCTGGGAAACTCTAGCCGAGATTTGATGCGAGTTTTTTTCAACAATGGCTTTCTTTTTGCCACTCTCCCATAAAGGCCAGTTTTGTGAAGCACCCGGGCTATTGTTGCCATATGCACAGTGTCTCCCAGCTCAGCCGTGGAACACTGTAACTCCTTTAGAGTTGCCATAGGCCTCTTGGTGGCCTCCCTGACTAGTGCCCTATACGCCCGGATACTCCGTTTTTGAGGACGGCCTGTTGTAGACAGATTCACAGTTGTGCCATATTCTCTCCATTTCTTAATAATGGACTTTACTGTGCTCTGAGAGGATATTCAATGCCTTGGAAATGTTCTTATATCCTACCCCTGATTGGTGCTTTTGAAGAACCTTATTCTGGATTTGCTTTGAATGTTCCTTCATCTTCATGATGTCATTTTTGTTAGGAAATGTACTAACCAACTGTGGGACCTCCCAGAGACAGGTGTATTTAACCTGAAATCATGTGAAACACCTTAATTGCACACAGGTGGACTCCATTCAACTAATTATGTGACTTCTAAAGACAATTGGTTGCACCAGAGCTTATTTAGATGTGTCATAGCAAAGGGGGTGATTACTTATGCAATCAATTATTTTCTGTTTTATATTTGTAATTAATTTAGAACAATTTGTAGATTTTATTTTTCACTTTGACATTATGGACTTTTCTTGTGTTGATCAGTGGCAAACATAGCGCTTAGCGTTGAGGCCAAAAAGCTCTATTTTGGTCTCATCAGACCATAGAATCTTCTTCCACTTGGTCTCAGAGTCTCCCACATGCCTTCTGGGAAACTCTAGCCGAGATTTGATGCGAGTTTTTTTCAACAATGGCTTTCTTTTTGCCACTCTCCCATAAAGGCCAGTTTTGTGAAGCACCCGGGCTATTGTTGCCATATGCACAGTGTCTCCCAGCTCAGCCGTGGAACACTGTAACTCCTTTAGAGTTGCCATAGGCCTCTTGGTGGCCTCCCTGACTAGTGCCCTATACGCCCGGATACTCCGTTTTTGAGGACGGCCTGTTCTAGACAGATTCACAGTTGTGCCATATTCTCTCCATTTCTTAATAATGGACTTTACTGTGATCTGAGAGGATATTCAATGCCTTGGAAATGTTCTTATATCCTACCCCTGATTGGTGCTTTTGAAGAACCTTATTCCGGATTTGCTTTGAATGTTCCTTCATCTTCATCATGTAGTTTTTGTTAGGAAATGTACTAACCAACTGTGGGACCTCCCAGAGACAGGTGTATTTAACCTGAAATCATGTGAAACACCTTAATTACACACAGGTGGACTCCATTCAACTAATTATGTGACTTCTAAAGACAATTGGTTGCACCAGAGCTTATTTAGGTGTGTCATAGCAAAGGGGGTGAATACTTATGCAATCAATTATTTTCTGTTTTATATTTGTAATTAATTTAGAACAATTTGTAGATTTTATTTTTCACTTTGACATTATGGACTTTTCTTGTGTTGATCAGTGGCAAACATAGCGCTTAGCGTTAAGGCCAAAAAGCTCTATTTTGGTCTCATCAGACCATAGAATCTTCTTCCACTTGGTCTCAGAGTCTCCCACATGCCTTCTGGGAAACTCTAGCTGAGATTTGATGCGAGTTTTTTTCAGCAATGGCTTTCTTTTTGCCACTCTCCCATAAAGGCCAGTTTTGTGAAGCACCCGGGCTATTGTTGCCACATGCACAGTGTCTCCCAGCTCAGCCGTGGAACACTGTAACTCCTTTAGAGTTGCCATAGGCCTCTTGGTGGCCTCCCTGACTAATGCCCTATACGCCCGGATACTCCGTTTTTGAGGACGGCCTGTTCTAGACAGATTCACAGTTGTGCCATATTCTCTCCATTTCTTAATAATGGACTTTACTGTGCTCTGAGAGGATATTCAATGCCTTGGAAATGTTCTTATGTCCTACCCCTGATTGGTGCTTTTGAAGAACCTTATTCCGGATTTGCTTTGAATGTTCCTTCATCTTCATCATGTAGTTTTTGTTAGGAAATGTACTAACCAACTGTGGGACCTCCCAGAGACAGGTGTATTTAACCTGAAATCATGTGAAACACCTTAATTGCACACAGGTGGACTCCATTCAACTAATTATGTGACTTCTAAAGACAATTGGTTGCACCAGAGCTTATTTGGGTGTGTCATAGCAAAGGGGGTGAATACTTATGCAATCAATTATTTTCTGTTTTATATTTGTAATTAATTTAGAACAATTTGTAGATTTTATTTTTTACTTTGACATTATGGACTTTTCTTGTGTTGATCAGTGGCAAACATAGCGCTTAGCGTTGAGGCCAAAAAGCTCTATTTTGGTCTCATCAGACCATAGAATCTTCTTCCACTTGGTCTCAGAGTCTCCCACATGCCTTCTGGGAAACTCTAGCCGAGATTTGATGCGAGTTTTTTTTCAACAATGGCTTTCTTTTTGCCACTCTCCCATAAAGGCCAGTTTTGTGAAGCACCCGGGCTATTGTTGCCATATGCACAGTGTCTCCCAGCTCAGCCGTGGAACACTGTAACTCCTTTAGAGTTGCCATAGGCCTCTTGGTGGCCTCCCTGACTAGTGCCCTATACGCCCGGATACTCTGTTTTTGAGGACGGCCTGTTCTAGACAGATTCACAGTTGTGCCATATTCTCTCCATTTCTTAATAATGGACTTTACTGTGCTCTGAGAGGATATTCAATGCCTTGGAAATGTTCTTATATCCTACCCCTGATTGGTGCTTTTGAAGAACCTTATTCCGGATTTGCTTTGAATGTTCCTTCATCTTCATCATGTAGTTTTTGTTAGGAAATGTACTAACCAACTGTGGGACCTCCCAGAGACAGGTGTATTTAACCTGAAATCATGTGAAACACCTTAATTGCACACAGGTGGACTCCATTCAACTAATTATGTGACTTCTAAAGACAATTGGTTGCACCAGAGCTTATTTAGGTGTGTCATAGCAAAGGGGGTGAATACTTATGCAATCAATTATTTTCTGTTTTATATTTGTAATTAATTTAGAACAATTTGTAGATTTTATTTTTCACTTTGACATTATGGACTTTTCTTGTGTTGATCAGTGGCAAACATAGCGCTTAGCGTTGAGGCCAAAAAGCTCTATTTTGGTCTCATCAGACCATAGAATCTTCTTCCACTTGGTCTCAGAGTCTCCCACATGCCTTCTGGGAAACTCTAGCTGAGATTTGATGCGAGTTTTTTTCAGCAATGGCTTTCTTTTTGCCACTCTCCCATAAAGGCCAGTTTTGTGAAGCACCCGGGCTATTGTTGCCACATGCACAGTGTCTCCCAGCTCAGCCGTGGAACACTGTAACTCCTTTAGAGTTGCCATAGGCCTCTTGGTGGCCTCCCTGACTAATGCCCTATACGCCCGGATACTCCGTTTTTGAGGACGGCCTGTTCTAGACAGATTCACAGTTGTGCCATATTCTCTCCATTTCTTAATAATGGACTTTACTGTGCTCTGAGAGGATATTCAATGCCTTGGAAATGTTCTTATGTCCTACCCCTGATTGGTGCTTTTGAAGAACCTTATTCCGGATTTGCTTTGAATGTTCCTTCATCTTCATCATGTAGTTTTTGTTAGGAAATGTACTAACCAACTGTGGGACCTCCCAGAGACAGGTGTATTTAACCTGAAATCATGTGAAACACCTTAATTGCACACAGGTGGACTCCATTCAACTAATTATGTGACTTCTAAAGACAATTGGTTGCACCAGAGCTTATTTGGGTGTGTCATAGCAAAGGGGGTGAATACTTATGCAATCAATTATTTTCTGTTTTATATTTGTAATTAATTTAGAACAATTTGTAGATTTTATTTTTTACTTTGACATTATGGACTTTTCTTGTGTTGATCAGTGGCAAACATAGCGCTTAGCGTTGAGGCCAAAAAGCTCTATTTTGGTCTCATCAGACCATAGAATCTTCTTCCACTTGGTCTCAGAGTCTCCCACATGCCTTCTGGGAAACTCTAGCCGAGATTTGATGCGAGTTTTTTTTCAACAATGGCTTTCTTTTTGCCACTCTCCCATAAAGGCCAGTTTTGTGAAGCACCCGGGCTATTGTTGCCATATGCACAGTGTCTCCCAGCTCAGCCGTGGAACACTGTAACTCCTTTAGAGTTGCCATAGGCCTCTTGGTGGCCTCCCTGACTAGTGCCCTATACGCCCGGATACTCTGTTTTTGAGGACGGCCTGTTCTAGACAGATTCACAGTTGTGCCATATTCTCTCCATTTCTTAATAATGGACTTTACTGTGCTCTGAGAGGATATTCAATGCCTTGGAAATGTTCTTATATCCTACCCCTGATTGGTGCTTTTGAAGAACCTTATTCCGGATTTGCTTTGAATGTTCCTTCATCTTCATCATGTAGTTTTTGTTAGGAAATGTACTAACCAACTGTGGGACCTCCCAGAGACAGGTGTATTTAACCTGAAATCATGTGAAACACCTTAATTGCACACAGGTGGACTCCATTCAACTAATTATGTGACTTCTAAAGACAATTGGTTGCACCAGAGCTTATTTAGGTGTGTCATAGCAAAGGGGGTGAATACTTATGCAATCAATTATTTTCTGTTTTATATTTGTAATTAATTTAGAACAATTTGTAGATTTTATTTTTCACTTTGACATTATGGACTTTTCTTGTGTTGATCAGTGGCAAACATAGCGCTTAGCGTTGAGGCCAAAAAGCTCTATTTTGGTCTCATCAGACCATAGAATCTTCTTCCACTTGGTCTCAGAGTCTCCCACATGCCTTCTGGGAAACTCTAGCTGAGATTTGATGCGAGTTTTTTTCAGCAATGGCTTTCTTTTTGCCACTCTCCCATAAAGGCCAGTTTTGTGAAGCACCCGGGCTATTGTTGCCACATGCACAGTGTCTCCCAGCTCAGCCGTGGAACACTGTAACTCCTTTAGAGTTGCCATAGGCCTCTTGGTGGCCTCCCTGACTAGTGCCCTATACGCCCGGATACTCCGTTTTTGAGGACGGCCTGTTCTAGACAGATTCACAGTTGTGCCATATTCTCTCCATTTCTTAATAATGGACTTTACTGTGCTCTGAGAGGATATTCAATGCCTTGGAAATGTTCTTATATCCTACCCCTGATTGGTGCTTTTGAAGAACCTCATTTCGGATTTGCTTTGAATGTTCCTTCATCTTCATGATGTAGTTTTTGTTAGGAAATGTACTAACCAACTGTGGGACCTCCCAGAGACAGGTGTATTTAACCTGAAATCATGTGAAACACCTTAATTGCACACAGGTGGACTCCATTCAACTAATTATGTGACTTCTAAAGACAATTGGTTGCACCAGAGCTTATTTTGGTGTGTCATAGCAAAGGGGGTGAATACTTATGCAATCAATTATTTTCTGTTTTATATTTGTAATTAATTTAGAACAATTTGTAGATTTTATTTTTCACTTTGACATTATGGACTTTTCTTGTGTTGATCAGTGGCAAACATAGCGCTTAGCGTTGAGGCCAAAAAGCTCTATTTTGGTCTCATCAGACCATAGAATCTTCTTCCACTTGGTCTCAGAGTCTCCCACATGCCTTCTGGGAAACTCTAGCCGAGATTTGATGCGAGTTTTTTTCAACAATGGCTTTCTTTTTGCCACTCTCCCATAAAGGCCAGTTTTGTGAAGCACCCGGGCTATTGTTGCCATATGCACAGTGTCTCCCAGCTCAGCCGTGGAACACTGTAACTCCTATAGAGTTGCCATAGGCCTCTTGGTGGCCTCCCTGACTAGTGCACTTCTCGCCCGGATACTCCGTTTTTGAGGACAGCCTGTTCTAGACAGATTCACAGTTGTGCCATATTCTCTCCATTTCTTAATAATGGACTTTACTGTGCTGTGAGAGGATATTCAATGCCTTGGAAATGTTCTTATATCCTACCCCTGATTGGTGCTTTTGAAGAACCTTATTCCGGATTTGCTTTGAATGTTCCTTCATCTTCATGATGTAGTTTTTGTTAGGAAATGTACTAACCAACTGTGGGACCTCCCAGAGACAGGTGTATTTAACCTGAAATCATGTGAAACACCTTAATTGCACACAGGTGGACTCCATTCAACTAATTATGTGACTTCTAAAGACAATTGGCTGCACCAGAGCTTATTTAGGTGTGTCATAGCAAAGGGGGTGAATACTTATGCAATCAATTATTTTCTGTTTTATATTTGTAATTAATTTAGAACAATTTGTAGATTTTATTTTTCACTTTGACATTATGGACTTTTCTTGTGTTGATCAGTGGCAAACATAGCGCTTAGTGTTGAGGCCAAAAAGATCTATTTTGGTCTCATCAGACCATAGAATCTTCTTCCACTTGGTCTCAGAGTCTCCCACATGCCTTCTGGGAAACTCTAGCCAAGATTTTATGCAAGTTTTTTTCAACAATGGCTTTCTTTTTGCCACTCTCCCATAAAGGCCAGTTTTGTGAAGCACCCGGGCTATTATTGCCATATGCACAGTGTCTCCCAGCTCAGCCGTGGAACACTGTAACTCCTTTAGAGTTGCCATAGGCCTCTTGGTGGCCTCCCTGACTAGTGCCCTATACGCCCGGATACTCCGTTTATGAGGACGGCCTGTTCTAGACAGATTCACAGTTGTGCCATATTCTCTCCGTTGCTTAATAATGGACTTTACTGTGCTGTGAGAGGATATTCAATGCCTTGGAAATGTTCTTATATCCTACCCCTGATTGGTGCTTTTGAAGAACCTTATTCCGGATTTGCTTTGAATGTTCCTTCATCTTCATGATGTAGTTTTTGTTAGGAAATGTACTAACCAACTGTGGGACCTCCCAGAGACAGGTGTATTTAACCTGAAATCATGTGAAATACCTTCATTGCACACAGGTGGACTCAATTCAACTAATTATGTGACTTCTAAAGACAACTGGTTGCACCAGAGCTTATTTAGGTGTGTCATAGCAAAGGGGGTGAATACTTATGCAATCAATTATTTTCTGTTTTATATTTGTAATTAATTTAGAACAATTTGTAGATTTTATTTTTCACTTTGACATTATGGACTTTTCTTGTGTTGATCAGTGGCAAACATAGCGCTTAGCGTTGAGGCCAAAAAGCTCTATTTTGGTCTCATCAGACCATAGAATCTTCTTCCACTTGGTCTCAGAGTCTCCCACATGCCTTCTGGGAAACTCTAGCCGAGATTTGATGCGAGTTTTTTTCAACAATGGCTTTCTTTTTGCCACTCTCCCATAAAGGCCAGTTTTGTGAAGCACCCGGGCTATTGTTGCCATATGCACAGTGTCTCCCAGCTCAGCTGTGGAACACTGTAACTCCTTTAGAGTTGCCATAGGCCTCTTGGTGGCCTCCCTGACTAGTGCCCTATACGCCCGGATACTCCGTTTTTGAGGACGGCCTGTTCTAGACAGATTCACAGTTGTGCCATATTCTCTCCATTTCTTAATAATGGACTTTACTGTGCTCTGAGATGATATTCAATGCCTTGGAAATGTTCTTATATCCTACCCCTGATTGGTGCTTTTGAAGAACCTTATTCCGGATTTGCTTTGAATGTTCCTTCATCTTCATGATGTAGTTTTTGTTAGGAAATGTACTAACCAACTGTGGGACCTCCCAGAGACAGGTGTATTTAACCTGAAATCATGTGAAACACCTTAATTGCACACAGGTGGACTCCATTAAACTAATTATGTGACTTCTAAAGACAACTGGTTGCACCAGAGCTTATTTAGGTGTGTCATAGCAAAGGGGGTGAATACTTATGCAATCAATTATTTTCTGTTTTATATTTGTAATTAATTTAGAACAATTTGTAGATTTTATTTTTCACTTTGACATTATGGACTTTTCTTGTGTTGATCAGTGGCAAACATAACGCTTAGTGTTGAGGCCAAAAAGCTCTATTTTGGTCTCATCAGACCATAGAATCTTCTTCCACTTGGTCTCAGAGTCTCCCACATGCCTTCTGGGAAACTCTAGCCGAGATTTGATGCGAGTTCTTTTCAACAATGGCTTTCTTTTTGCAACTCTCCCATAAAGGCCAGTTTTGTGAAGCACCCGGGCTATTGTTGCCATATGCACAGTGTCTCCCAGCTCAGCCGTGGAACACTGTAACTCCTTTAGAGTTGCCATAGGCCTCTTGGTGGCCTCCCTGACTAGTGCCCTATACGCCCGGATACTCCGTTTTTGAGGACGGCCTGTTCTAGACAGATTCACAGTTGTGCCATATTCTCTCCATTTCTTAATAATGGACTTTACTGTGCTCTGAGAGGATATTCAATGCCTTGGAAATGTTCTTATATCCTACCCCTGATTGGTGCTTTTGAAGAACCTTATTCCGGATTTGCTTTGAATGTTCCTTCATCTTCATCATGTAGTTTTTGTTAGGAAATGTACTAACCAACTGTGGGACCTCCCAGAGACAGGTGTATTTAACCTGAAATCATGTGAAACACCTCAATTGCACACAGGTGGACTCCATTCAACTAATTATGTGACTTCTAAAGACAATTGGTTGCACCAGAGCTTATTTAGGTGTGTCATAGCAAAGGGGGTGAATACTTATGCAATCAATTATTTTCTGTTTTATATTTGTAATTAATTTAGAACAATTTGTAGATTTTATTTTTCACTTTGACATTATGGACTTTTCTTGTGTTGATCAGTGGCAAACATAGCGCTTAGCGTTGAGGACAAAAAGCTCTATTTTGGTCTCATCAGACCATAGAATCTTCTTCCACTTGGTCTCAGAGTCTCCCACATGCCTTCTGGGAAACTCTAGCCGAGATTTGATGCGAGTTTTTTTCAACAATGGCTTTCTTTTTGCCACTCTCCCATAAAGGCCAGTTTTGTGAAGCACCCGGGCTATTGTTGCCATATGCACAGTGTCTCCCAGCTCAGCCGTGGAACACTGTAACTCCTTTAGAGTTGCCATAGGCCTCTTGGTGGCCTCCCTGACTAGTGCCCTATACGCCCGGATACTCCGTTTTTGAGGACGGCCTGTTCTAGACAGATTCACAGTTGTGCCATATTCTCTCCATTTCTTAATAATGGACTTTACTGTGCTCTGAGAGGATATTCAATGCCTTGGAAATGTTCTTATATCCTACCCCTGATTGGTGCTTTTGAAGAACCTTATTCCGGATTTGCTTTGAATGTTCCTTCATCTTCATCATGTAGTTTTTGTTAGGAAATGTACTAACCAACTGTGGGACCTCCCAGAGACAGGTGTATTTAACCTGAAATCATGTGAAACACCTCAATTGCACACAGGTGGACTCCATTCAACTAATTATGTGACTTCTAAAGACAATTGGTTGCACCAGAGCTTATTTAGGTGTGTCATAGCAAAGGGGGTGAATACTTATGCAATCAATTATTTTCTGTTTTATATTTGTAATTAATTTAGAACAATTTGTAGATTTTATTTTTCACTTTGACATTATGGACTTTTCTTGTGTTGATCAGTGGCAAACATAGCGCTTAGCGTTGAGGACAAAAAGCTCTATTTTGGTCTCATCAGACCATAGAATCTTCTTCCACTTGGTCTCAGAGTCTCCCACATGCCTTCTGGGAAACTCTAGCCGAGATTTGATGCGAGTTTTTTTCAACAATGGCTTTCTTTTTGCCACTCTCCCATAAAGGCCAGTTTTGTGAAGCACCCGGGCTATTGTTGCCATATGCACAGTGTCTCCCAGCTCAGCCGTGGAACACTGTAACTCCTTTAGAGTTGCCATAGGCCTCTTGGTGGCCTCCCTGACTAGTGCCCTATACGCCCGGATACTCCGTTTTTGAGGACGGCCTGTTCTAGACAGATTCACAGTTGTGCCATATTCTCTCCATTTCTTAATAATGGACTTTACTGTGCTCTGAGAGGATATTCAATGCCTTGGAAATGTTCTTATATCCTACCCCTGATTGGTGCTTTTGAAGAACCTTATTCCGGATTTGCTTTGAATGTTCCTTCATCTTCATGATGTAGTTTTTGTTAGGAAATGTACTAACCAACTGTGGGACCTCCCAGAGACAGGTGTATTTAACCTGAAATCATGTGAAACACCTTAATTGCACACAGGAGGACTCCATTCAACTAATTATGTGACTTCTAAAGACAACTGGTTGCACCAGAGCTTATTTTGGTGTGTCATAGCAAAGGGGGTGAATACTTATGCAATCAATTATTTTCTGTTTTATATTTGTAATTAATTTAGAACAATTTGTAGATTTTATTTTTCACTTTGACATTATGGACTTTTCTTGTGTTGATCAGTGGCAAACATAGCGCTTAGCGTTGAGGCCAAAAAGCTCTATTTTGGTCTCATCAGACCATAGAATCTTCTTCCACTTGGTCTCAGAGTCTCCCACATGCCTTCTGGGAAACTCTAGCCGAGATTTGATGCGAGTTTTTTTCAACAATGGCTTTCTTTTTGCCACTCTCCCATAAAGGCCAGTTTTGTGAAGCACCCGGGCTATTGTTACCATATGCACAGTGTCTCCCAGCTCAGCCGTGGAACACTGTAACTCCTTTAGAGTTGCCATAGGCCTCTTGGTGGCCTCCCTGACTAGTGCACATCTCGCCCGGATACTCCGTTTTTGAGGACGGCCTGTTCTAGACAGATTCACAGTTGTGCCATATTCTCTCCATTTCTTAATAATGGACTTTACTGTGCTCTGAGAGGATATTCAATGCCTTGGAAATGTTCTTATATCCTACCCCTGATTGGTGCTTTTGAAGAACCTTATTCCGGATTTGCTTTGAATGTTCCTTCATCTTCATGATGTAGTTTTTGTTAGGAAATGTACTAACCAACTGTGGGACCTCCCAGAGACAGGTGTATTTAACCTGAAATCATGTGAAACACCTTAATTGCACACAGGAGGACTCCATTCAACTAATTATGTGACTTCTAAAGACAACTGGTTGCACCAGAGCTTATTTTGGTGTGTCATAGCAAAGGGGGTGAATACTTATGCAATCAATTATTTTCTGTTTTATATTTGTAATTAATTTAGAACAATTTGTAGATTTTATTTTTCACTTTGACATTATGGACTTTTCTTGTGTTGATCAGTGGCAAACATAGCGCTTAGCGATGAGGCCAAAAAGCTCTATTTTGGTCTCATCAGACCATAGAATCTTCTTCCACTTGGTCTCAGAGTCTCCCACATGCCTTCTGGGAAACTCTAGCCGAGATTTGATGCGAGTTTTTTTCAACAATGGCTTTCTTTTTGCCACTCTCCCATAAAGGCCAGTTTTGTGAAGCACCCGGGCTATTGTTGCCATATGTACAGTGTCTCCCAGCTCAGCCGTGGAACACTGTAACTCCTTTAGAGTTGCCATAGGCCTCTTGGTGGCCTCCCTGACTAGTGCCCTATATGCCCGGATACTCCGTTTTTGAGGACGGCCTGTTCTAGACAGATTCACAGTTGTGCCATATTCTCTCCATTTCTTAATAATGGACTTTACTGTGCTCTGAGAGGATATTCAATGCCTTGGAAATGTTCTTATATCCTACCCCTGATTGGTGCTTTTGAAGAACATTATTCCGGATTTGCTTTGAATGTTCCTTCATCTTCATGATGTAGTTTTTGTTAGGAAATGTACTAACCAACTGTGGGACCTCCCAGAGACAGGTGTATTTAACCTGAAATCATGTGAAACACCTTAATTGCACACAGGAGGACTCCATTCAACTAATTATGTGACTTCTAAAGACAATTGGTTGCACCAGAGCTTATTTTGGTGTGTCATAGCAAAGGGGGTGAATACTTATGCAATCAATTATTTTCTGTTTTATATTTGTAATTAATTTAGAACAATTTGTAGATTTTATTTTTCACTTTGACATTATGGACTTTTCTTGTGTTGATCAGTGGCAAACATAGCGCTTAGCGATGAGGCCAAAAAGCTCTATTTTGGTCTCATCAGACCATAGAATCTTCTTCCACTTGGTCTCAGAGTCTCCCACATGCCTTCTGGGAAACTCTAGCCGAGATTTGATGCGAGTTTTTTTCAACAATGGCTTTCTTTTTGCCACTCTCCCATAAAGGCCAGTTTTGTGAAGCACCCGGGCTAATGTTGCCATATGTACAGTGTCTCCCAGCTCAGCCGTGGAACACTGTAACTCCTTTAGAGTTGCCATAGGCCTCTTGGTGGCCTCCCTGACTAGTGCCCTATATGCCCGGATACTCCGTTTTTGAGGACGGCCTGTTCTAGACAGATTCACAGTTGTGCCATATTCTCTCCATTTCTTAATAATGGACTTTACTGTGCTCTGAGAGGATATTCAATGCCTTGGAAATGTTCTTATATCCTACCCCTGATTGGTGCTTTTGAAGAACATTATTCCGGATTTGCTTTGAATGTTCCTTCATCTTCATGATGTAGTTTTTGTTAGGAAATGTACTAACCAACTGTGGGACCTCCCAGAGACAGGTGTATTTAACCTGAAATCATGTGAAACACCTTAATTGCACACAGGTGGACTCCATTCAACTAATTATGTGACTTCTAAAGACAATTGGTTGCACCAGAGCTTATTTTGGTGTGTCATAGCAAAGGGGGTGAATACTTATGCAATCAATTATTTTCTGTTTTATATTTGTAATTAATTTAGAACAATTTGTAGATTTTATTTTTCACTTTGACATTATGGACTTTTCTTGTGTTGATCAGTGGCAAACAGCGCTTAGCGTTGAGGCCAAAAAGCTCTATTTTGGTCTCATCAGACCATAGAATCTTCTTCCACTTGGTCTCAGAGTCTCCCACATGCCTTCTGGGAAACTCTAGCCGAGATTTGATGCGAGTTTTTTTCAACAATAGCTTTCTTTTTGCCACTCTCCCATAAAGGCCAGTTTTGTGAAGCACCCGGGCTATTGTTGCCATATGTACAGTGTCTCCCAGCTCAGCCGTGGAACACTGTATCTCCTTTAGAGTTGCCATAGGCCTCTTGGTGGCCTCCCTGACTAGTTCCCTATACGCCTGGATAATCCGTTTTTGAGGGCGGCCTGTTCTAGACAGATTCACAGTTGTGCCATATTCTCTCCATTTCTTCATAATGGACTTTACTGTGCTCTGAGAGGATATTCAATGCCTTGGAAATGTTCTTATATCCTACCCCTGATTGGTGCTTTTGAAGAACCTTATTCCGGATTTGCTTTGAATGTTCCTTCATCTTCATGATGTAGTTTTTGTTAGGAAATGTACTAACCAACTGTGGGACCTCCCAGAGACAGGTGTATTTAACCTGAAATCATGTGAAACACCTTAATTGCACACAGGTGGACTCCATTCAACTAATTATGTGACTTCTAAAGACAATTGGTTGCACCAGAGCTTATTTAGGTGTGTCATAGCAAAGGGGGTGAATACTTATGCAATCAATTATTTTCTGTTTTATATTTGTAATTAATTTAGAACAATTTGTAGATTTTATTTTTCACTTTGACATTATGGACTTTTCTTGTGTTGATCAGTGGCAAACATAGCGCTTAGCGTTGAGGCCAAAAAGCTCTATTTTGGTCTCATCAGACCATAGAATCTTCTTCCACTTGGTCTCAGAGTCTCCCACATGCCTTCTGGGAAACTCTAGGCGAGATTTGATGCGAGTTTTTTTCAACAATGGCTTTCTTTTTGCCACTCTCCCATAAAGGCCAGTTTTGTGAAGCACCCGGGCTATTGTTGCCATATGCACAGTGTCTCCCAGCTCAGCCGTGGAACACTGTAACTCCTTTAGAGTTGCCATAGGCCTCTTGGTGGCCTCCCTGACTAGTGCCCTATATGCCCGGATACTCCGTTTTTGAGGACGGCCTGTTCTAGACAGATTCACAGTTGTGCCATATTCTCTCCATTTCTTAATAATGGACTTTACTGTGCTCTGAGAGGATATTCAATGCCTTGGAAATGTTCTTATATCCTACCCCTGATTGGTGCTTTTGAAGAACCTTATTCCGGATTTGCTTTGAATGTTCCTTCATCTTCATGATGTAGTTCTTGTTAGGAAATGTACTAAACAACTGTGGGACCTCCCAGAGACAGGTGTATTTAACCTGAAATCATGTGAAACACCTTAATTGCACACAGGTGGACTCCATTCAACTAATTATGTGACTTCTAAAGACAATTGGTTGCACCAGAGCTTATTTAGGTGTGTCATAGCAAAGGGGGTGAATACTTATGCAATCAATTATTTTCTGTTTTATATTTGTAATTAATTTAGAACAATTTGTAGATTTTATTTTTCACGTTGACATTATGGACTTTTCTTGTGTTGATCAGTGGCAAACATAGCGCTTAGCGTTGAGGCCAAAAAGCTCTATTTTGGTCTCATCAGACCATAGAATCTTCTTCCACTTGGTCTCAGTGTCTCCCACATGCCTTCTGGGAAACTCTAGCCGAGATTTGATGCGAGTTCTTTTCAACAATGGCTTTCTTTTTGCCACTTTCCCAGAAAGGCCAGTTTTGTGAAGCACCCGGGCTATTGTTGCCATATGCACAGTGTCTCCCAGCTCAGCCGTGGAACACTGTAACTCCTTTAGAGTTGCCATAGGCCTCTTGGTGGCCTCCCTGACTAGTGCACTTCTCGCCCGGATACTCAGTTTTTGAGGACGGCCTGTTCTAGACAGATTCACAGTTGTGCCATTTTCTCTCCATTTCTTAATAATGGACTTTGCTGTGGTCTGAGAGGATATTCAATGCCTTGGAAATGTTCTTATATCCTACCCCTGATTGGTGCTTTTGAAGAACCTTATTCCGGATTTGCTTTGAATGTTCCTTCATCTTCATCATGTAGTTTTTGTTAGGAAATGTACTAACCAACTGTGGGACCTCCCAGAGACAGGTGTATTTAACCTGAAATCATGTTAAACACCTTAATTGCACACAGGTGGACTCCATTCAACTAATGATGTGACTTCTAAAGACAATTGGTTGCACCAGAGCTTACTTAGGTGTGTCATAGCAAAGGGGGTGAATACTTATGCAATCAATTATTTTCTGTTTTATATTTGTAATTAATTTAGAACAATTTGTAGATTTTATTTTTCACTTTGACATTATGGACTTTTCTTGTGTTGATCAGTGGCAAACATAGCGCTTAGCGTTGAGGCCAAAAAGCTCTATTTTGGTCTCATCAGACCATAGAATCTTCTTCCACTTGGTCTCAGAGTCTCCCACATGCCTTCTGGGAAACTCTAGCCGAGATTTGATGCGAGTTTTTTTCAACAATGGCTTTCTTTTTGCCACTCTCCCATAAAGGCCAGTTTTGTGAAGCACCCGGGCTATTGTTGCCATATGCACAGTGTCTCCCAGCTCAGCCGTGGAACACTGTAACTCCTTTAGAGTTGCCATAGGCCTTTTGGTGGCCTCCCTGACTAGTGCCCTATACGCCCGGATACTCCGTTTTTGAGGACGGCCTGTTCTAGACAGATTCACAGTTGTGCCATATTCTCTCCATTTCTTAATAATGGACTTTACTGTGCTCTGAGAGGATATTCAATGCCTTGGAAATGTTCTTATATCCTACCCCTGATTGGTGCTTTTGAAGAACCTTATTCCGGATTTGCTTTGAATGTTCCTTCATCTTCATGATGTAGTTTTTGTTAGGAAATGTACTAACCAACTGTGGGACCTCCCAGAGACAGGTGTATTTAACCTGAAATCATGTGAAACACCTTAATTGCACACAGGTGGACTCCATTCAACTAATTATGTGACTTCTAAAGACAACTGGTTGCACCAGAGCTTATTTAGGTGTGTCATAGCAAAGGGGGTGAATACTTATGCAATCAATTATTTTCTGTTTTATATTTGTAATTAATTTAGAACAATTTGTAGATTTTATTTTTCACTTTGACATTATGGACTTTTCTTGTGTTGATCAGTGGCAAACATAGCGCTTAGCGTTGAGGCCAAAAAGCTCTATTTTGGTCTCATCAGACCATAGAATCTTCTTCCACTTGGTCTCAGAGTCTCCCACATGCCTTCTGGGAAACTCTAGGCGAGATTTGATGCGAGTTTTTTTCAACAATGGCTTTCTTTTTGCCACTCTCCCATAAAGGCCAGTTTTGTGAAGCACCCGGGCTATTGTTGCCATATGCACAGTGTCTCCCAGCTCAGCCGTGGAACACTGTAACTCCTTTAGAGTTGCCATAGGCCTCTTGGTGGCCTCCCTGACTATTGCCCTATACGCCCGGATACTCCGTTTTTGAGGACGGCCTGTTCTAGACAGATTCACAGTTGTGCCATATTCTCTCCATTTCTTAATAATGGACTTTACTGTGCTCTGAGATGATATTCAATGCCTTGGAAATGTTCTTATATCCTACCCCTGATTGGTGCTTTTGAAGAACCTTATTCCGGATTTGCTTTGAATGTTCCTTCATCTTCATGATGTAGTTTTTGTTAGGAAATGTACTAACCAACTGTGGGACCTCCCAGAGACAGGTGTATTTAACCTGAAATCATGTGAAACACCTTAATTGCACACAGGTGGACTCCATTCAACTAATTATGTGACTTCTAAAGACAACTGGTTGCACCAGAGCTTATTTAGGTGTGTCATAGCAAAGGGGGTGGTTACTTATGCAATCAATTATTTTCTGTTTTATATTTGTAATTAATTTAGAACAATTTGTAGATTTTATTTTTCACTTTGACATTATGGACTTTTCTTGTGTTGATCAGTGGCAAACATAGCGCTTAGTGTTGAGGCCAAAAAGCTCTATTTTGGTCTCATCAGACCATAGAATCTTCTTCCACTTGGTCTCAGAGTCTCCCACATGCCTTCTGGGAAACTCTAGCCGAGATTTGATGCAAGTTTTTTTCAACAATGGCTTTCTTTTTGCCACTCTCCCATAAAGGCCAGTTTTGTGAAGCTCCCGGGCTATTGTTGCCATATGCACAGTGTCTCCCAGCTCAGCCGTGGAACACTGTAACTCCTTTAGAGTTGCCATAGGCCTCTTGGTGGCCTCCCTGACTAGTGCCCTATACGCCCGGATACTCAGTTTTTGAGGTCGGCCTGTTCTAGACAGATTCACAGTTGTGCCATATTCTCTCCATTTCTTAATAATGGACTTTACTGTGCTCTGAGATGATATTCAATGCCTTGGAAATGTTCTTATATCCTACCCCTGATTGGTGCTTTTGAAGAACCTTATTCCGGATTTGCTTTGAATGTTCCTTCATCTTCATGATGTAGTTCTTGTTAGGAAATGTACTAAACAACTGTGGGACCTCCCAGAGACAGGTGTATTTAACCTGAAATCATGTGAAACACCTTAATTGCACACAGGTGGACTCCATTCAACTAATTATGTGACTTCTAAAGACAATTGGTTGCACCAGAGCTTATTTAGGTGTGTCATAGCAAAGGGGGTGAATACTTATGCAATCAATTATTTTCTGTTTTATATTTGTAATTAATTTAGAACAATTTGTAGATTTTATTTTTCACGTTGACATTATGGACTTTTCTTGTGTTGATCAGTGGCAAACATAGCGCTTAGCGTTGAGGCCAAAAAGCTCTATTTTGGTCTCATCAGACCATAGAATCTTCTTCCACTTGGTCTCAGTGTCTCCCACATGCCTTCTGGGAAACTCTAGCCGAGATTTGATGCGAGTTCTTTTCAACAATGGCTTTCTTTTTGCCACTTTCCCAGAAAGGCCAGTTTTGTGAAGCACCCGGGCTATTGTTGCCATATGCACAGTGTCTCCCAGCTCAGCCGTGGAACACTGTAACTCCTTTAGAGTTGCCATAGGCCTCTTGGTGGCCTCCCTGACTAGTGCACTTCTCGCCCGGATACTCAGTTTTTGAGGACGGCCTGTTCTAGACAGATTCACAGTTGTGCCATTTTCTCTCCATTTCTTAATAATGGACTTTGCTGTGGTCTGAGAGGATATTCAATGCCTTGGAAATGTTCTTATATCCTACCCCTGATTGGTGCTTTTGAAGAACCTTATTCCGGATTTGCTTTGAATGTTCCTTCATCTTCATCATGTAGTTTTTGTTAGGAAATGTACTAACCAACTGTGGGACCTCCCAGAGACAGGTGTATTTAACCTGAAATCATGTTAAACACCTTAATTGCACACAGGTGGACTCCATTCAACTAATGATGTGACTTCTAAAGACAATTGGTTGCACCAGAGCTTACTTAGGTGTGTCATAGCAAAGGGGGTGAATACTTATGCAATCAATTATTTTCTGTTTTATATTTGTAATTAATTTAGAACAATTTGTAGATTTTATTTTTCACTTTGACATTATGGACTTTTCTTGTGTTGATCAGTGGCAAACATAGCGCTTAGCGTTGAGGCCAAAAAGCTCTATTTTGGTCTCATCAGACCATAGAATCTTCTTCCACTTGGTCTCAGAGTCTCCCACATGCCTTCTGGGAAACTCTAGCCGAGATTTGATGCGAGTTTTTTTCAACAATGGCTTTCTTTTTGCCACTCTCCCATAAAGGCCAGTTTTGTGAAGCACCCGGGCTATTGTTGCCATATGCACAGTGTCTCCCAGCTCAGCCGTGGAACACTGTAACTCCTTTAGAGTTGCCATAGGCCTTTTGGTGGCCTCCCTGACTAGTGCCCTATACGCCCGGATACTCCGTTTTTGAGGACGGCCTGTTCTAGACAGATTCACAGTTGTGCCATATTCTCTCCATTTCTTAATAATGGACTTTACTGTGCTCTGAGAGGATATTCAATGCCTTGGAAATGTTCTTATATCCTACCCCTGATTGGTGCTTTTGAAGAACCTTATTCCGGATTTGCTTTGAATGTTCCTTCATCTTCATGATGTAGTTTTTGTTAGGAAATGTACTAACCAACTGTGGGACCTCCCAGAGACAGGTGTATTTAACCTGAAATCATGTGAAACACCTTAATTGCACACAGGTGGACTCCATTCAACTAATTATGTGACTTCTAAAGACAACTGGTTGCACCAGAGCTTATTTAGGTGTGTCATAGCAAAGGGGGTGAATACTTATGCAATCAATTATTTTCTGTTTTATATTTGTAATTAATTTAGAACAATTTGTAGATTTTATTTTTCACTTTGACATTATGGACTTTTCTTGTGTTGATCAGTGGCAAACATAGCGCTTAGCGTTGAGGCCAAAAAGCTCTATTTTGGTCTCATCAGACCATAGAATCTTCTTCCACTTGGTCTCAGAGTCTCCCACATGCCTTCTGGGAAACTCTAGGCGAGATTTGATGCGAGTTTTTTTCAACAATGGCTTTCTTTTTGCCACTCTCCCATAAAGGCCAGTTTTGTGAAGCACCCGGGCTATTGTTGCCATATGCACAGTGTCTCCCAGCTCAGCCGTGGAACACTGTAACTCCTTTAGAGTTGCCATAGGCCTCTTGGTGGCCTCCCTGACTATTGCCCTATACGCCCGGATACTCCGTTTTTGAGGACGGCCTGTTCTAGACAGATTCACAGTTGTGCCATATTCTCTCCATTTCTTAATAATGGACTTTACTGTGCTCTGAGATGATATTCAATGCCTTGGAAATGTTCTTATATCCTACCCCTGATTGGTGCTTTTGAAGAACCTTATTCCGGATTTGCTTTGAATGTTCCTTCATCTTCATGATGTAGTTTTTGTTAGGAAATGTACTAACCAACTGTGGGACCTCCCAGAGACAGGTGTATTTAACCTGAAATCATGTGAAACACCTTAATTGCACACAGGTGGACTCCATTCAACTAATTATGTGACTTCTAAAGACAACTGGTTGCACCAGAGCTTATTTAGGTGTGTCATAGCAAAGGGGGTGGTTACTTATGCAATCAATTATTTTCTGTTTTATATTTGTAATTAATTTAGAACAATTTGTAGATTTTATTTTTCACTTTGACATTATGGACTTTTCTTGTGTTGATCAGTGGCAAACATAGCGCTTAGTGTTGAGGCCAAAAAGCTCTATTTTGGTCTCATCAGACCATAGAATCTTCTTCCACTTGGTCTCAGAGTCTCCCACATGCCTTCTGGGAAACTCTAGCCGAGATTTGATGCAAGTTTTTTTCAACAATGGCTTTCTTTTTGCCACTCTCCCATAAAGGCCAGTTTTGTGAAGCTCCCGGGCTATTGTTGCCATATGCACAGTGTCTCCCAGCTCAGCCGTGGAACACTGTAACTCCTTTAGAGTTGCCATAGGCCTCTTGGTGGCCTCCCTGACTAGTGCCCTATACGCCCGGATACTCAGTTTTTGAGGTCGGCCTGTTCTAGACAGATTCACAGTTGTGCCATATTCTCTCCATTTCTTAATAATGGACTTTACTGTGCTCTGAGATGATATTCAATGCCTTGGAAATGTTCTTATATCCTACCCCTGATTGGTGCTTTTGAAGAACCTTATTCCGGATTTGCTTTGAATGTTCCTTCATCTTCATGATGTAGTTTTTGTTAGGAAATGTACTAACCAACTGTGGGACCTCCCAGAGACAGGTGTATTTAACCTGAAATCATGTGAAACACCTTAATTGCACACAGGTGGACTCCATTCAACTAATTATGTGACTTCTAAAGACAACTGGTTGCACCAGAGCTTATTTAGGTGTGTCATAGCAAAGGGGGTGAATACTTATGCAATCAATTATTTTCTGTTTTATATTTGTAATTAATTTAGAACAATTTGTAGATTTTATTTTTCACTTTGACATTATGGACTTTTCTTGTGTTGATCAGTGGCAAACATAGCGCTTAGCGTTGAGGCCAAAAAGCTCTATTTTGGTCTCATCAGACCATAGAATCTTCTTCCACTTGGTCTCAGAGTCTCCCACATGCCCTCTGGGAAACTCTAGCCGAGATTTGATGCGAGTTTTTTTCAACAATGGCATTCTTTTTGCAACTCTCCCATAAAGGCCAGTTTTGTGAAGCACCCGGGCTATTGTTGCCATATGCACAGTGTCTCCCAGCTCAGCCGTGGAACACTGTAACTCCTTTAGAGTTGCCATAGGCCTCTTGGTGGCCTCCCTGACTAGTGCCCTATACGCCCGGATACTCCGTTTATGAGGATGGCCTGTTCTAGACAGATTCACAGTTGTGCCATATTCTCTCCGTTGCTTAATAATGGACTTTACTGTGCTGTGAGAGGATATTCAATGCCTTGGAAATGTTCTTATATCCTACCCCTGATTGGTGCTTTTGAAGAACCTTATTCCGGATTTGCTTTGAATGTTCCTTCATCTTCATGATGTAGTTTTTGTTAGGAAATGTACTAACCAACTGTGGGACCTCCCAGAGACAGGTGTATTTAACCTGAAATCATGTGAAACACCTTAATTGCACACAGGTGGACTCCAGTCAACTAATTATGTGACTTCTAAAGACAATTGGCTGCACCAGAGCTTATTTAGGTGTGTCATAGCAAAGGGGGTGAATACTTATGCAATCAATTATTTTCTGTTTTATATTTGTAATTAATTTAGAACAATTTGTAGATTTTATTTTTCACTTTGACATTATGGACTTTTCTTGTGTTGATCAGTGGCAAACATAGCGCTTAGCGTTGAGGCCAAAAAGCTCTATTTTGGTCTCATCAGACCATAGAATCTTCTTCCACTTGGTCTCAGAGTCTCCCACATGCCTTCTGGGAAACTCTAGCCGAGATTTGATGCAAGTTTTTTTCAACAATGGCTTTCTTTTTGCCACTCTCCCATAAAGGCCAGTTTTATGAAGCACCCGGGCTATTATTGCCATATACACAGTGTCTCCCAGCTCAGCCGTGGAACACTGTAACTCCTTTAGAGTTGCCATAGGCCTCTTGGTGGCCTCCCTGACTAGTGCCCTATACGCCCGGATACTCAGTTTTTGAGGTCGGCCTGTTCTAGACAGATTCACAGTTGTGCCATATTCTCTCCATTTCTTAATAATGGACTTTACTGTGCTCTGAGATGATATTCAATGCCTTGGAAATGTTCTTATATCCTACCCCTGATTGGTGCTTTTGAAGAACCTTATTCCGGATTTGCTTTGAATGTTCCTTCATCTTCATGATGTAGTTTTTGTTAGGAAATGTACTAACCAACTGTGGGACCTCCCAGAGACAGGTGTATTTAACCTGAAATCATGTGAAACACCTTAATTGCACACAGGTGGACTCCATTCAACTAATTATGTGACTTCTAAAGACAACTGGTTGCACCAGAGCTTATTTAGGTGTGTCATAGCAAAGGGGGTGAATACTTATGCAATCAATTATTTTCTGTTTTATATTTGTAATTAATTTAGAACAATTTGTAGATTTTATTTTTCACTTTGACATTATGGACTTTTCTTGTGTTGATCAGTGGCAAACATAGCGCTTAGCGTTGAGGCCAAAAAGCTCTATTTTGGTCTCATCAGACCATAGAATCTTCTTCCACTTGGTCTCAGAGTCTCCCACATGCCTTCTGGGAAACTCTAGCCGAGATTTGATGCGAGTTTTTTTCAACAATGGCTTTCTTTTTGCCACTTTCCCAGAAAGGCCAGTTTTGTGAAGCACCCGGGCTATTGTTGCCATATGCACAGTGTCTCCCAGCTCAGCCGTGGAACACTGTAATTCCTTTAGAGTTGCCATAGGCCTCTTGGTGGCCTCCCTGACTAGTGCCCTATACGCCCGGATACTCCGTTTATGACGATGGCCTGTTCTAGACAGATTCATAGTTGTGCCATATTCTCTCCGTTGCTTAATAATGGACTTTACTGTGCTGTGAGAGGATATTCAATGCCTTGGAAATGTTCTTATATCCTACCCCTGATTGGTGCTTTTGAAGAACCTTATTCCGGATTTGCTTTGAATGTTCCTTCATCTTCATGATGTAGTTTTTGTTAGGAAATGTACTAACCAACTGTGGGACCTCCCAGAGACAGGTGTATTTAACCTGAAATCATGTGAAACACCTTAATTGCACACAGGTGGACTCCATTCAACTAATTATGTGACTTCTAAAGACAATTGGCTGCACCAGAGCTTATTTAGGTGTGTCATAGCAAAGGGGGTGAATACTTATGCAATCAATTATTTTCTGTTTTATATTTGTAATTAATTTAGAACAATTTGTAGATTTTATTTTTCACTTTGACATTATGGACTTTTCTTGTGTTGATCAGTGGCAAACATAGCGCTTAGTGTTGAGGCCAAAAAGCTATATTTTGGTCTCATCAGACCATAGAATCTTCTTCCACTTGGTCTCAGAGTCTCCCACATGCCTTCTGGGAAACTCTAGCCGAGATTTGATGCAAGTTTTTTTCAACAATGGCTTTCTTTTTGCCACTCTCCCATAAAGGCCAGTTTTGTGAAGCACCCGGGCTATTATTGCCATATGCACAGTGTCTCCCAGCTCAGCCGTGGAACACTGTAACTCCTTTAGAGTTGCCATAGGCCTCTTGGTGGCCTCCCTGACTAGTGCCCTATACGCCCGGATACTCCGTTTATGAGGACGGCCTGTTCTAGACAGATTCACAGTTGTGCCATATTCTCTCCGTTGCTTAATAATGGACTTTACTGTACTGTGAGAGGATATTCAATGCCTTGGAAATGTTCTTATATCCTACCCCTGATTGGTGCTTTTGAAGAACCTTATTCCGGATTTGCTTTGAATGTTCCTTCATCTTCATGATGTAGTTTTTGTTAGGAAATGTACTAACCAACTGTGGGACCTCCCAGAGACAGGTGTATTTAACCTGAAATCATGTGAAACACCTTCATTGCACACAGGTGGACTCAATTCAACTAATTATGTGACTTCTAAAGACAACTGGTTGCACCAGAGCTTATTTAGGTGTGTCATAGCAAAGGGGGTGAATACTTATGCAATCAATTATTTTCTGTTTTATATTTGTAATTAATTTAGAACAATTTGTAGATTTTATTTTTCACTTTGACATTATGGACTTTTCTTGTGTTGATCAGTGGCAAACATAGCGCTTAGCGTTGAGGCCAAAAAGCTCTATTTTGGTCTCATCAGACCATAGAATCTTCTTCCACTTGGTCTCAGAGTCTCCCACATGCCTTCTGGGAAACTCTAGCCGAGATTTGATGCGAGTTTTTTTCAACAATGGCTTTCTTTTTGCCACTCTCCCATAAAGGCCAGTTTTGTGAAGCACCCGGGCTATTGTTGCCATATGCACAGTGTCTCCCAGCTCAGCTGTGGAACACTGTAACTCCTTTAGAGTTGCCATAGGCCTCTTGGTGGCCTCCCTGACTAGTGCCCTATACGCCCGGATACTCCGTTTTTGAGGACGGCCTGTTCTAGACAGATTCACAGTTGTGCCATATTCTCTCCATTTCTTAATAATGGACTTTACTGTGCTCTGAGATGATATTCAATGCCTTGGAAATGTTCTTATATCCTACCCCTGATTGGTGCTTTTGAAGAACCTTATTCCGGATTTGCTTTGAATGTTCCTTCATCTTCATGATGTAGTTTTTGTTAGGAAATGTACTAACCAACTGTGGGACCTCCCAGAGACAGGTGTATTTAACCTGAAATCATGTGAAACACCTTAATTGCACACAGGTGGACTCCATTCAACTAATTATGTGACTTCTAAAGACAATTGGTTGCACCAGAGCTTATTTAGGTGTGTCATAGCAAAGGGGGTGAATACTTATGCAATCAATTATTTTCTGTTTTATATTTGTAATTAATTTAGAACAATTTGTAGATTTTATTTTTCACTTTGACATTATGGACTTTTCTTGTGTTGATCAGTGGCAAACATAGCGCTTAGTGTTGAGGCCAAAAAGATCTATTTTGGTCTCATCAGACCATAGAATCTTCTTCCACTTGGTCTCAGAGTCTCCCACATGCCTTCTGGGAAACTCTAGCCGAGATTTGATGCGAGTTTTTTTCAACAATGGCTTTCTTTTTGCAACTCTCCCATAAAGGCCAGTTTTGTGAAGCACCCGGGCTATTGTTGCCATATGCACAGTGTCTCCCAGCTCAGCTGTGGAACACTGTAACTCCTTTAGAGTTGCCATAGGCCTCTTGGTGGCCTCCCTGACTAGTGCCCTATACGCCCGGATACTCCGTTTTTGAGGACGGCCTGTTCTAGACAGATTCACAGTTGTGCCATATTCTCTCCATTTCTTAATAATGGACTTTACTGTGCTCTGAGATGATATTCAATGCCTTGGAAATGTTCTTATATCCTACCCCTGATTGGTGCTTTTGAAGAACCTTATTCCGGATTTGCTTTGAATGTTCCTTCATCTTCATGATGTAGTTTTTGTTAGGAAATGTACTAACCAACTGTGGGACCTCCCAGAGACAGGTGTATTTAACCTGAAATCATGTGAAACACCTTAATTGCACACAGGTGGACTCCATTCAACTAATTATGTGACTTCTAAAGACAATTGGCTGCACCAGAGCTTATTTAGGTGTGTCATAGCAAAGGGGGTGAATACTTATGCAATCAATTATTTTCTGTTTTATATTTGTAATTAATTTAGAACAATTTGTAGATTTTATTTTTCACTTTGACATTATGGACTTTTCTTGTGTTGATCAGTGGCAAACATAGCGCTTAGCGTTGAGGCCAAAAAGCTCTATTTTGGTCTCATCAGACCATAGAATCTTCTTCCACTTGGTCTCAGAGTCTCCCACATGCCTTCTGGGAAACTCTAGCCGAGATTTGATGCGAGTTTTTTTCAACAATGGCTTTCTTTTTGCCACTCTCCCATAAAGGCCAGTTTTGTGAAGCACCCGGGCTATTGTTGCCATATGCACAGTGTCTCCCAGCTCAGCTGTGGAACACTGTAACTCCTTTAGAGTTGCCATAGGCCTCTTGGTGGCCTCCCTGACTAGTGCCCTATACGCCCGGATACTCCGTTTTTGAGGACGGCCTGTTGTAGACAGATTCACAGTTGTGCCATATTCTCTCCATTTCTTAATAATGGATTTTACTGTGCTCTGAGAGGATATTCAATGCCTTGGAAATGTTCTTATATCCTACCCCTGATTGGTGCTTTTGAAGAACCTTATTCCGGATTTGCTTTGAATGTTCCTTCATCTTCATGATGTAGTTTTTGTTAGGAAATGTACTAAACAACTGTGGGACCTCCCAGAGACAGGTGTATTTAACCTGAAATCATGTGAAACACCTTAATTGCACACAGGTGGACTCCATTCAACTAATTATGTGACTTCTAAAGACAATTGGTTGCACCAGAGCTTATTTAGGTGTGTCATAGCAAAGGGGGTGAATACTTATGCAATCAATTATTTTCTGTTTTATATTTGTAATTAATTTAGAACAATTTGTAGATTTTATTTTTCACTTTGACATTATGGACTTTTCTTGTGTTGATCAGTGGCAAACATAGCGCTTAGCGTTGAGGCCAAAAAGCTCTATTTTGGTCTCATCAGACCATAGAATCTTCTTCCACTTGGTCTCAGAGTCTCCCACATGCCTTCTGGGAAACTCTAGCCGAGATTTGATGCGAGTTTTTTTCAACAATGGCTTTCTTTTTGCCACTTTCCCAGAAAGGCCAGTTTTGTGAAGCACCCGGGCTATTGTTGCCATATGCACAGTGTCTCCCAGCTCAGCCGTGGAACGCTGTAACTCCTTTAGAGTTGCCATAGGCCTCTTGGTGGCCTCCCTGACTAGTGCCCTATACGCCCGGATACTCCGTTTTTGAGGACGGCCTGTTCTAGACAGATTCACAGTTGTGCCATATTCTCTCCATTTCTTAATAATGGACTTTACTGTGGTCTGAGAGGATATTCAATGCCTTGGAAATGTTCTTATATCCTACCCCTGATTGGTGCTTTTGAAGAACCTTATTCCGGATTTGCTTTGAATGTTCCTTCATCTTCATGATGTAGTTTTTGTTAGGAAATGTACTAACCAACTGTGGGACCTCCCAGAGACAGGTGTATTTAACCTGAAATCATGTGAAACACCTTAATTGCACACAGGTGGACTCCATTAAACTAATTATGTGACTTCTAAAGACAACTGGTTGCACCAGAGCTTATTTAGGTGTGTCATAGCAAAGGGGGTGAATACTTATGCAATCAATTATTTTCTGTTTTATATTTGTAATTAATTTAGAACAATTTGTAGATTTTATTTTTCACTTTGACATTATGGACTTTTCTTGTGTTGATCAGTGGCAAACATAACGCTTAGCGTTGAGGCCAAAAAGCTCTATTTTGGTCTCATCAGACCATAGAATCTTCTTCCACTTGGTCTCAGAGTCTCCCACATGCCTTCTGGGAAACTCTAGCCGAGATTTGATGCGAGTTCTTTTCAACAATGGCTTTCTTTTTGCCACTCTCCCATAAAGGCCAGTTTTGTGAAGCACCCGGGCTATTGTTGCCATATGCACAGTGTCTCCCAGCTCAGCCGTGGAACACTGTAACTCCTTTAGAGTTGCCATAGGCCTCTTGGTGGCCTCCCTGACTAGTGCCCTATACGCCCGGATACTCCGTTTTTGAGGACGGCCTGTTCTAGACAGATTCACAGTTGTGCCATATTCTCTCCATTTCTTAATAATGGACTTTACTGTGCTCTGAGAGGATATTCAATGCCTTGGAAATGTTCTTATATCCTACCCCTGATTGGTGCTTTTGAAGAACCTTATTCCGGATTTGCTTTGAATGTTCCTTCATCTTCATGATGTAGTTTTTGTTAGGAAATGTACTAACCAACTGTGGGACCTCCCAGAGACAGGTGTATTTAACCTGAAATCATGTGAAACACCTTAATTGCACACAGGTGGACTCCATTCAACTAATTTTGTGACTTCTAAAGACAACTGGTTGCACCAGAGCTTATTTAGGTGTGTCATAGCAAAGGGGGTGAATACTTATGCAATCAATTATTTTCTGTTTTATATTTGTAATTAATTTAGAACAATTTGTAGATTTTATTTTTCACTTTGACATTATGGACTTTTCTTGTGTTGATCAGTGGCAAACATAGCGCTTAGCGTTGAGGCTAAAAAGCTCTATTTTGGTCTCATCAGACCATAGAATCTTCTTCCACTTGGTCTCAGAGTCTCCCACATGCCTTCTGGGAAACTCTAGCCGAGATTTGATGCGAGTTTTTTTCAACAATGGCTTTCTTTTTGCCACTCTCCCATAAAGGCCAGTTTTGTGAAGCACCCGGGCTATTGTTGCCATATGCACAGTGTCTCCCAGCTCAGCCGTGGAACACTGTAACTCCTTTAGAGTTGCCATAGGCCTCTTGGTGGCCTCCCTGACTAGTGCCCTATACGCCCGGATACTCCGTTTTTGAGGACGGCCTGTTCTAGACAGATTCACAGTTGTGCCATATTCTCTCCATTTCTTAATAATGGACTTTACTGTGCTCTGAGAGGATATTCAATGCCTTGGAAATGTTCTTATATCCTACCCCTGATTGGTGCTTTTGAAGAACCTTATTCCGGATTTGCTTTGAATGTTCCTTCATCTTCATGATGTAGTTTTTGTTAGGAAATGTACTAACCAACTGTGGGACCTCCCAGAGACAGGTGTATTTAACCTGAAATCATGTGAAACACCTTAATTGCACACAGGTGGACTCCATTCAACTAATTATGTGACTTCTAAAGACAATTGGTTGCACCAGAGCTTATTTAGGTGTGTCATAGCAAAGGGGGTGAATACTTATGCAATCAATTATTTTCTGTTTTATATTTGTAATTAATTTAGAACAATTTGTAGATTTTATTTTTCACTTTGACATTATGGACTTTTCTTGTGTTGATCAGTGGCAAACATAGCGCTTAGCGTTGAGGCCAAAAAGCTCTATTTTGGTCTCATCAGACCATAGAATCTTCTTCCACTTGGTCTCAGAGTCTCCCACATGCCTTCTGGGAAACTCTAGCCGAGATTTGATGCGAGTTTTTTTCAACAATGGCTTTCTTTTTGCCACTCTCCCATAAAGGCCAGTTTGTGAAGCACCCGGGCTATTGTTGCCATATGCACAGTGTCTCCCAGCTCAGCCGTGGAACACTGTAACTCCTTCAGAGTTGCCATAGGCCTCTTGGTGGCCTCCCTGACTAGTGCCCTATACGCCCGGATACTCCGTTTTTGAGGACGGCCTGTTCTAGACAGATTCACAGTTGTGCCATATTCTCTCCATTCTTAATAATGGACTTTACTGTGCTCTGAGAGGATATTCAATGCCTTGGAAATGTTCTTATATCCTACCCCTGATTGGTGCTTTTGAAGAACCTTATTCCGGATTTGCTTTGAATGTTCCTTCATCTTCATCATGTAGTTTTTGTTAGGAAATGTACTAACCAACTGTGGGACCTCCCAGAGACAGGTGTATTTAACCTGAAATCATGTGAAACACCTTAATTGCACACAGGTGGACTCCATTCGACTAATTATGTGACTTCTAAAGACAACTGGTTGCACCAGAGCTTATTTAGGTGTGTCATAGCAAAGGGGGTGATTACTTATGCAATCAATTATTTTCTGTTTTTATATTTGTAATTAATTTAGAACAATTTGTAGATTTTATTTTTCACTTTGACATTATGGACTTTTCTTGTGTTGATCAGTGGCAAACATAGCGCTTAGCGTTGAGGCCAAAAAGCTCTATTTTGGTCTCATCAGACCATAGAATCTTCTTCCACTTGGTCTCAGAGTCTCCACATGCCTTCTGGGAAACTCTAGCCGAGATTTGATGCGAGTTTTTTTCTTTTTGCCACTCTCCCATAAAGGCAGGTTTTGTGAAGCACCCGGGCTATTGTTGCCATATGCACAGTGTCTCCCAGCTCAGCCGTGGAACACTGTAACTCCTTTAGAGTTGCCATAGGCCTCTTGGTGGCCTCCCTGACTAGTGCCCTATATGCCCGGATACTCCGTTTTTGAGGACGGCCTGTTCTAGACAGATTCACAGTTGTGCCATATTCTCTCCATTTCTTAATAATGGACTTTACTGTGCTCTGAGAGGATATTCAATGCCTTGGAAATGTTCTTATATCCTACCCCTGATTGGTGCTTTTGAAGAACCTTATTCCGGATTTGCTTTGAATGTTCCTTCATCTTCATCATGTAGTTTTTGTTAGGAAATGTACTAACCAACTGTGGGACCTCCCAGAGACAGGTGTATTTAACCTGAAATCATGTGAAACACCTTAATTGCACACAGGTGGACTCCATTCAACTAATTATGTGACTTCTAAAGACAATTGGTTGCACCAGAGCTTATTTAGGTGTGTCATAGCAAAGGGGGTGAATACTTATGCAATCAATTATTTTCTGTTTTATATTTGTAATTAATTTAGAACAATTTGTAGATTTTATTTTTCACTTTGACATTATGGACTTTTCTTGTGTTGATCAGTGGCAAACATAGCGCTTAGCGTTGAGGCCAAAAAGCTCTATTCTGGTCTCATCAGGCCATAGAAAACTTCTTCCACTTGTCTCAGAGTCTCCCCACATGCCTTCTGGGAAACTCTAGCCGAGATTTGATGCGAGTTCTTTTCAACAATGGCTTTCTTTTTGCCACTCTCCCATAAAGGCCAGTTTTGTGAAGCACCCGGGCTATTGTTGCCATATGCACAGTGTCTCCCAGCTCAGCCGTGGAACACTGTAACTCCTTTAGAGTTGCCATAGGCCTCTTGGTGGCCTCCCTGACTAGTGCCCTATACGCCGGATACTCCGTTTTTGAGGACGGGCCTGTTCTAGACAGATTCACAGTTGTGCCATATTCTCTCCATTTCTTAATAATGGACTTTACTGTGCTCTGAGAGGATATTCAATGCCTTGGAAATGTTCTTATATCCTACCCCTGATTGGTGCTTTTGAAGAACCTTATTCCGGATTTGCTTTGAATGTTCCTTCATCTTCATGATGTAGTTTTTGTTAGGAAATGTACTAACCAACTGTGGGACCTCCCAGAGACAGGTGTATTTAACCTGAAATCATGTGAAACACCTTAATTGCACACAGGTGGACTCCATTCAACTAATTATGTGACTTCTAAAGACAATTGGTTGCACCAGAGCTTATTTAGGTGTGTCATAGCAAAGGGGGTGAATACTTATGCAATCAATTATTTTCTGTTTTATATTTGTAATTAATTTAGAACAAGTTGTAGATTTTATTTTTCACTTTGACATTATGGACTTTTCTTGTGTTGATCAGTGGCAAAAACTCCCAATTAAATCCATTTTGATTCCATGTTGTAACACAATGAAATGTGGAAAAGTCCAAGGGGGGTGAATACTTTTGAGAGCCACTGTATTTCTTAGCAGACACCCTTATCCAGGACGACTTACAATTGTTACAAGATATCACATTATTTTTACATACAATTATATTATTTTTCTACATACAATTACCCATTTATACAGTTGGATTTTTACTGGAGCAATCTAGGTAAAGTACCTTGCTCAAGGGTACAGCAGCAATGTCCCCCACCTGGGATTGAACCCACGACCTTCTAGTCAAGAGTCCCGAGACCTAACCACTACTCCACACTGCCGCCCTGACCATAGTCAAAATTGAGCTACATGACCAGAGTCACCATTGAGCTACATGACCAGAGTCACCATTGAGCTACATGACCAGAGTCACCATTGAGCTAAATGACCATAGTTAGAATAGAATTGACTAGAGTCAGAATAGTGCTACATTGGAGGCTGTGTGGTCCAGTGGTTAAAGAAAAGGGCTTGTAACCAGGAGGTCCCCGGTTCAAATCCCACCTTAGCCACTGACTCACTGTGTGACCCTGAGCAAGTCACTTAACCTCCTTGTGCTCCGTCTTTCGGGTGAGATGTAATTGTAAGTGACTCTGCAGCTGATGCAAAGTTCACACACCCTAGTCTCTGTAAGTCGCCTTGGATAAAGGTGTCTGCTAAATAAACACATAATAATAATACATTACCATAGCCACAAAAAACCTTAGTGGACAAAGTGGGTCTGGGTGGCCGAGCGGCAGTTCCAGGAGGTCGGCATGAAGTAGTGACTTGCTCTCATAATGCTATTAGATAACAGATACACTGGGGGGGTAAGTGCATATTACTAAGGGCATGGTCTTTTGATCAAAAAAATATTTAAGTAAAAATAATAAGTCAAGCCATGTGGGAGGCTCTGCACCCCGGGCAGAGTTCCCATTCACCCCTGGCAGCTTCCACTTCCCTGGAAGTCTGTCTGTTGCCCTCCCGTGCCTGGCGCCAGATCAGGTCGGGCTGGAGGCTCTGTTTTCGGCTTGGGGAGGCGGTGGGTCCCCTTACAGTCCTGGACTTCCATGCTGATGGAAGTATGCTGCCCTCCCGCGCCTGGCGCCAGATCAGGCCGGGCTGGAGGCTCTGTTTTGGGCTTGAGTAGGCAGTGTGGGTCCCTTACATTTTTTTATTTTTAATGCACTTTAAGTCTCTTGCCTTCACGGGGTTTAGAGGCTCTGTTTTGGGCAACAGTGTGCCATTTGTGTCGCTGACTTTCAGTGCACTTGAAGCCTGTTGCCCTCGCGGGGTTTGGAGGCTCTGTTTTCAGCAGCAGTGTGCAGTTTGTGTCCTTGGTGACCTCCATGTTTTTGCTGCTAGAGACTAAGTCCCGTTGTGGACATGGTCGTGTCTACCTTCAATGCGAGCCTTTTGGTGGACATGGTCATTGGCCGAGCACTTTAAAAAAAAAAAAATCCTATCTTTAACATTAGATGACCATAGTCCGGACTTTTTTGGCTCCGCCAGAAACTAAGAGTTGAAAAAGACATAGTCATGTCGCCTATCTTTAACATGACATGACCATGACCATAGCAGGGCAGTTTATGGAAGTCTGTAAACGGCCGAGATTGAAATGTCCTGCGGGGTGGCAGCGACTCCTTGGCAGTGTGACTTCGGCCCCGTTGCCCATAAAGACTCCATGTCTGAGATACAACGGGGGGACCCGCGGAGATTTCCGTCGACAGGGTTTTTAGAACAAAAAATATTTCTAAGTCAGGACGGAGGTGTCAGAAAAATGCTTGTGAGTGATCAGTTGAAGCCAGGCTTGGAGGCTTTGTGCTGGGCAGGGGAAGATGGCCGGGATGACTCCTCCTGTCGGGTCCATGCTGTGGGAGGCTCCGCACTTGAACCAGAGCTCACACTTTCCAAGAAAAAGTCCTGGACAAGTCTCGGTGTGGTTTTGTTTTTTGTTGTTCTAAAACCCTGTCCGACCGCCCTACTGTGGACTAGGGCGAGGGCAAGGAGGCGAGTCGGGTCGCGGGACCATCTCTCTCTCCAGTTCCACTCACCCTTTGGCTTCTTCAGCCCAACTAGGGAGGGCCCCTGCGGGCCGGTCTTGCACCGGTGTTCAGGCACGGCGGTTCCTCCCCA
>NW_026708927.1:135000-137500 GCF_902713425.1 Acipenser ruthenus
GGCCACTCCAGGACATTGACCTTTTTGTTTTTAAGCCACTCCAGTGTGCCTTTGGCTGTATGTTTGGGGTCATTGTCCTGCTGGAAGATGAATCTTCTCCAAGTCCCAGGTCTCTTGCAGACTTCAGCAGGTTTTCCTTCAGGATTTCTCTGTACTTTGCCGCATCCATTTTGCCCTCTATCTTCACGAGCTTTCCAGGCCCTGACGCAGAGAAGCATCCCCATAGCATGATGCTGCCACCACCATGCTTCACGGTAGGGATGGTGTTCTCAGGATGATGTACGGTGTTAGGCTTGCGCCAAACATAGCGCTTAGCGTTGTGGCCAAAAAGCTCTATTCTGGTCTCATCAGGCCATAGAATCTTCTTCCACTTGGTCTCAGAGTCTCCCACATGCCTTCTGGGAAACTCTAGCCGAGATTTGATGCGAGTTCTTTTCAACAATGGCTTTCTTTTTGCCACTCTCCCATAAAGGCCAGTTTTGTGAAGCACCCGGGCTATTGTTGCCATATGCACAGTGTCTCCCAGCTCAGCCGTGGAACACTGTAACTCCTTTAGAGTTGCCATAGGCCTCTTGGTGGCCTCCCTGACTAGTGCCCTATACGCCCGGATACTCCGTTTTTGAGGACGGCCTGTTCTAGACAGATTCACAGTTGTGCCATATTCTCTCCATTTCTTAATAATGGACTTTACTGTGCTCTGAGAGGATATTCAATGCCTTGGAAATGTTCTTATATCCTACCCCTGATTGGTGCTTTTGAAGAACCTTATTCCGGATTTGCTTTGAATGTTCCTTCACCTTCATGATGTAGTTTTTGTTAGGAAATGTACTAACCAACTGTGGGACCTCCCAGAGACAGGTGTATTTAACTTGAAATCATGTGAAACACCTTAATTGCACACAGGTGGACTCCATTCAACTAATTATGTGACTTCTAAAGACAATTGGTTGCACCAGAGCTTATTTAGGTGTGTCATAGCAAAGGGGGTGAATACTTATGCAATCAATTATTTTCTGTTTTATATTTGTAATTAATTTAGAACAAGTTGTAGATTTTATTTTTCACTTTGACATTATGGACTTTTCTTGTGTTGATCAGTGGCAAAAACTCCCAATTAAATCCATTTTGATTCCATGTTGTAACACAATGAAATGTGGAAAAGTCCAAGGGGGGTGAATACTTTTGAGAGCCACTGTATTTCTTAGCAGACACCCTTATCCAGGACGACTTACAATTGTTACAAGATATCACATTATTTTTACATACAATTATATTATTTTTCTACATACAATTACCCATTTATACAGTTGGATTGTTACTGGAGCAATCTAGGTAAAGTACCTTGCTCAAGGGTACAGCAGCAATGTCCCCCACCTGGGATTGAACCCACGACCTTCTAGTCAAGAGTCCCGAGACCTAACCACTACTCCACACTGCCGCACTGACCATAGTCAAAATTGAGCTACATGACCAGAGTCACCATTGAGCTACATGACCAGAGTCACCATTGAGCTACATGACCAGAGTCACCATTGAGCTACATGACCAGAGTCACCATTGAGCTAAATGACCATAGTTAGAATAGAATTGACTAGAGTCAGAATAGTGCTACACTGGAGGCTGTGTGGTCCAGTGGTTAAAGAAAAGGGCTTGTAACCAGGAGGTCCCCGGTTCAAATCCCACCTTAGCCACTGACTCACTGTGTGACCCTGAGCAAGTCACTTAACCTCCTTGTGCTCCGTCTTTTGGGTGAGATGTAATTGTAAGTGACTCTGCAGCTGATGCAAAGTTCACACACCCTAGTCTCTGTAAGTCGACTTGGATAAAGGTGTCTGCTAAATAAACACATAATAATAATACATTACCATAGCCACAAAAAACCTTAGTGGACAAAGTGGGTCTGGGTGGCCGAGCGGCAGTTCCAGGAGGTCGGCATGAAGTAGTGACTTGCTCTCATAATGCTATTAGATAACAGATACACTGGGGGGGTAAGTGCATATTACTAAGGGCATGGTCTTTTGATCAAAAAAATATTTAAGTAAAAATAATAAGTCAAGCCATGTGGGAGGCTCTGCACCCCGGGCAGAGTTCCCATTCACCCCTGGCAGCTTCCACTTCCCTGGAAGTCTGTCTGTTGCCCTCCCGTGCCTGGCGCCAGATCAGGTCGGGCTGGAGGCTCTGTTTTCGGCTTGGGGAGGCGGTGGGTCCCCTTACAGTCCTGGACTTCCATGCTGATGGAAGTATGCTGCCCTCCCGCGCCTGGCGCCAGATCAGGCCGGGCTGGAGGCTCTGTTTTGGGCTTGAGTAGGCAGTGTGGGTCCCTTACATTTTTTTATTTTTAATGCACTTTAAGTCTCTTGCCTTCACGGGGTTTGGAGGCTCTGTTTTGGGCAACAGTGTGCCATTTGTGTCGCTGACTTTCAGTGCACTTGAAGCCTGTTGCCCTCGTGGGGTTTGGAGGCTCTGTTTTCAGCAGCAGTGTGCCGTTTGTGTCCTTGGT
>NW_026708927.1:147500-150000 GCF_902713425.1 Acipenser ruthenus
TACACCCCTGGCTACCTCACTACATTTTGAGGTTTCTCCTCTATTTAGTACTTTGTTTTCTACATGTTAACCACTCCCTAATCCATGTGCATGCATTTCCTTGAATCCCTACTGCATTCAGTTTGAGAATTAATGTTGAAAGGGAGGGAAGATCTTCTCCACAGAAGATTCTCCCAGCCTTTCAACTTTTTTCAAAAACAATACAATTAAAAAAGGCATCAGTGTTTAATTTCCAGACGATTTTAAACTCGCAGCACATTTGAAATGACCATTGGAACAGTATTTCTTAAAAAAATGTGTATATATTAAATATTTTTAAATAAACTATTTTATATATTTCTTTTCTCAAACAGTTTCCCAGTTTTTAATCATTTGAAACTGGTACTGTCTTCAACATGACTGTTCCTAATGAATTAGCCATTCTCCTTGCATTATGCTGTTGGACTTTTGAATGACAAATGTTCGTTTTGAAAAGTAAATGTTGAAAAACAGGGAAGATCTTCTCCACAGATTAATTACAAATACAAAACAGAAAATAATTGATTGCATAAGTATTCACCCCCTTGAGTCAATATTTGGTAGAGGCACCTTTGGCAGCAATTACAGCCATGAGTCTATTTGGATAAGTCTCTACCAGCTTTGCACATCTGGACACTGCTATTTTTGCCCATTCTTCTTTGCAAAATTGCTCAAGCTCCGTCAAGTTGGATGGGGACCTTTGGTGAACAGCAATTTTCAACTCTTTCCACATATTCTCAATTGGATTGAGGTCCGGGCTTTGACTGGGCCACTCCAGGACATTGACCTTTTTGTTTTTAAGCCACTCCAGTGTGCCTTTGGCTGTATGTTTGGGGTCATTGTCCTGCTGGAAGATGAATCTTCTCCAAGTCCCAGGTCTCTTGCAGACTTCAGCAGGTTTTCCTTCAGGATTTCTCTGTACTTTGCCGCATCCATTTTGCCCTCTATCTTCACGAGCTTTCCAGGCCCTGACGCAGAGAAGCATCCCCATAGCATGATGCTGCCACCACCATGCTTCACGGTAGGGATGGTGTTCTCAGGATGATGTACGGTGTTAGGCTTGCGCCAAACATAGCGCTTAGCGTTGTGGCCAAAAAGCTCTATTCTGGTCTCATCAGACCATAGAATCTTCTTCCACTTGGTCTCAGAGTCTCCCACATGCCTTCTGGGAAACTCTAGCCGAGATTTGATGCGAGTTCTTTTCTTTTTGCCACTCTCCCATAAAGGCCAGTTTTGTGAAGCACCCGGGCTATTGTTGCCATATGCACAGTGTCTCCCAGCTCAGCCGTGGAACACTGTAACTCCTTTAGAGTTGCCATAGGCCTCTTGGTGGCCTCCCTGACTAGTGCCCTATACGCCCGGATACTCCGTTTTTGAGGACGGCCTGTTCTAGACAGATTCACAGTTGTGCCATATTCTCTCCATTTCTTAATAATGGACTTTACTGTGCTCTGAGAGGATATTCAATGCCTTGGAAATGTTCTTATATCCTACCCCTGATTGGTGCTTTTGAAGAACCTTATTCCGGATTTGCTTTGAATGTTCCTTCATCTTCATGATGTAGTTTTTGTTAGGAAATGTACTAACCAACTGTGGGACCTCCCAGAGACAGGTGTATTTAACCTGAAATCATGTGAAACACCTTAATTGCACACAAGTGGACTCCATTCAACTAATTATGTGACTTCTAAAGACAATTGGTTGCACCAGAGCTTATTTAGGTGTGTCATAGCAAAGGGGGTGAATACTTATGCAATCAATTATTTTCTGTTTTATATTTGTAATTAATTTAGAACAAGTTGTAGATTTTATTTTTCACTTTGACATTATGGACTTTTCTTGTGTTGATCAGTGGCAAAAACTCCCAATTAAATCCATTTTGATTCCATGTTGTAACACAATGAAATGTGGAAAAGTCCAAGGGGGGTGAATACTTTTGAGAGCCACTGTATTTCTTAGCAGACACCCTTATCCAGGACGACTTACAATTGTTACAAGATATCACATTATTTTTACATACAATTATATTATTTTTCTACATACAATTACCCATTTATACAGTTGGATTTTTACTGGAGCAATCTAGGTAAAGTACCTTGCTCAAGGGTACAGCAGCAATGTCCCCCACCTGGGATTGAACCCACGACCTTCTAGTCAAGAGTCCCGAGACCTAACCACTACTCCACACTGCCGCACTGACCATAGTCAAAATTGAGCTACATGACCAGTCACCATTGAGCTACATGACCAGAGTCACCATTGAGCTACATGACCAGAGTCACCATTGAGCTAAATGACCATAGTTAGAATAGAATTGACTAGAGTCAGAATAGTGCTACATTGGAGGCTGTGTGGTCCAGTGGTTAAAGAAAAGGGCTTGTAACCAGGAGGTCCCCGGTTCAAATCCCACCTTAGCCACTGACTCACTGTGTGACCCTGAGCAAGTCACTTAACCTCCTTGTGCTCCGTCTTTCGGGTGAGA
>NW_026708927.1:160000-162500 GCF_902713425.1 Acipenser ruthenus
TAAATTAATTACAAATACAAAACAGAAAATGATTGAACATGGGTCAGTCGGTCCTAAGAGATAGGCGAATGCCGTTCTGAAAGGGAGGGGTGATTGCCTCCGTCGCCCCCCGGCCGATCCAAAGAGAGTCGGGTTCAGATCCCCGAATCCGGAGCGGCGGGTGTGCGGCCTGGTGCGCATCCCTCAATTTGTCAATGGAGAATGTCAGAGGGAAGATTAACCATCTTCTTTGCACTCTTTCTAGAGCAGCAATATCCTTTTTGTAACAAGGTGACCAGAACTGAACACAGTATTCTAGGTGAGGTCTTACTAATGCATTGTAAAGTTTTAACATTACTTCCCTTGATTTAAAATCAACACACCTCACAATATATCCGAGCATCTTGTTGGCCTTTTTTATTGCTTCCTCACATTGTCTCGATGAAGACATTTCTGAGTCAACATAAACTCCTAGGTCTTTTTCATAGATCCCTTCTTCAATTTCAGTATCTCCCATATGATATTTATAATGCCCATTTGTATTGCCTGTGTGCAATACGTTACACTTTTCTCTATTAAAATGTAATTTGCCACGTGTCTGCCAAGTTCTGAATGCTGTCTAGATCATTTTGAATGACCTTTGCTGCTACAACAGTGTTTGCCGCCACTCCTATTTTTGTGTCGTCTGCAAATTTAACAAGCTTGCTTACTATACCAGAATCTAAATCATGAATGTAGATTAGGAATAGCAGAGGACCTAATAGTGATCCCTGAGGTACACCCCTGGCTACCTCACTACATTTTGAGGTTTCTCCTCTATTTAGTACTTTCTGTTTTCTACATGTTAACCACTCCCTAATCCATGTGCATGCATTTCCTTGAATCCCTACTGCATTCAGTTTGAGAATTAATGTTGAAAGGGAGGGAAGATCTTCTCCACAGAAGATTCTCCCAGCCTTTCAACTTTTTTCAAAAACAATACAATTAAAAAAGGCATCAGTGTTTAATTTCCAGACGATTTTAAACTCGCAGCACATTTGAAATGACCATTGGAACAGTATTTCTTAAAAAAATGTGTATATATTAAATATTTTTAAATAAACTATTTTATATATTTCTTTTCTCAAACAGTTTCCCAGTTTTTAATCATTTGAAACTGGTACTGTCTTCAACATGACTGTTCCTAATGAATTAGCCATTCTCCTTGCATTATGCTGTTGGACTTTTGAATGACAAATGTTCGTTTTGAAAAGTAAATGTTGAAAAACAGGGAAGATCTTCTCCACAGATTAATTACAAATACAAAACAGAAAATAATTGATTGCATAAGTATTCACCCCCTTGAGTCAATATTTGGTAGAGGCACCTTTGGCAGCAATTACAGCCATGAGTCTATTTGGATAAGTCTCTACCAGCTTTGCACATCTGGACACTGCTATTTTTGCCCATTCTTCTTTGCAAAATTGCTCAAGCTCCGTCAAGTTGGATGGGGACCTTTGGTGAACAGCAATTTTCAACTCTTTCCACATATTCTCAATTGGATTGAGGTCCGGGCTTTGACTGGGCCACTCCAGGACATTGACCTTTTTGTTTTTAAGCCACTCCAGTGTGCCTTTGGCTGTATGTTTGGGGTCATTGTCCTGCTGGAAGATGAATCTTCTCCAAGTCCCAGGTCTCTTGCAGACTTCAGCAGGTTTTCCTTCAGGATTTCTCTGTACTTTGCCGCATCCATTTTGCCCTCTATCTTCACGAGCTTTCCAGGCCCTGACGCAGAGAAGCATCCCCATAGCATGATGCTGCCACCACCATGCTTCACGGTAGGGATGGTGTTCTCAGGATGATGTACGGTGTTAGGCTTGCGCCAAACATAGCGCTTAGCGTTGTGGCCAAAAAGCTCTATTCTGGTCTCATCAGGCCATAGAATCTTCTTCCACTTGGTCTCAGAGTCTCCCACATGCCTTCTGGGAAACTCTAGCCGAGATTTGATGCGAGTTCTTTTCAACAATGGCTTTCTTTTTGCCACTCTCCCATAAAGGCCAGTTTTGTGAAGCACCCGGGCTATTGTTGCCATATGCACAGTGTCTCCCAGCTCAGCCGTGGAACACTGTAACTCCTTTAGAGTTGCCATAGGCCTCTTGGTGGCCTCCCTGACTAGTGCCCTATACGCCCGGATACTCCGTTTTTGAGGACGGCCTGTTCTAGACAGATTCACAGTTGTGCCATATTCTCTCCATTTCTTAATAATGGACTTTACTGTGCTCTGAGAGGATATTCAATGCCTTGGAAATGTTCTTATATCCTACCCCTGATTGGTGCTTTTGAAGAACCTTATTCCGGATTTGCTTTGAATGTTCCTTCACCTTCATGATGTAGTTTTTGTTAGGAAATGTACTAACCAACTGTGGGACCTCCCAGAGACAGGTGTATTTAACCTGAAATCATGTGAAACACCTTAATTGCACACAGGTGGACTCCATTCAACTAATTATGTGACTTCTAAAGACAATTGGTTGCACCAGAG
>NW_026708927.1:175000-177500 GCF_902713425.1 Acipenser ruthenus
TCCATTTTGCCCTCTATCTTCACGAGCTTTCCAGGCCCTGACGCAGAGAAGCATCCCCATAGCATGATGCTGCCACCACCATGCTTCACGGTAGGGATGGTGTTCTCAGGATGATGTACGGTGTTAGGCTTGCGCCAAACATAGCGCTTAGCGTTGTGGCCAAAAAGCTCTATTCTGGTCTCATCAGGCCATAGAATCTTCTTCCACTTGGTCTCAGAGTCTCCCACATGCCTTCTGGGAAACTCTAGCCGAGATTTGATGCGAGTTCTTTTCAACAATGGCTTTCTTTTTGCCACTCTCCCATAAAGGCCAGTTTTGTGAAGCACCCGGGCTATTGTTGCCATATGCACAGTGTCTCCCAGCTCAGCCGTGGAACACTGTAACTCCTTTAGAGTTGCCATAGGCCTCTTGGTGGCCTCCCTGACTAGTGCCCTATACGCCCGGATACTCCGTTTTTGAGGACGGCCTGTTCTAGACAGATTCACAGTTGTGCCATATTCTCTCCATTTCTTAATAATGGACTTTACTGTGCTCTGAGAGGACATTCAATGCCTTGGAAATGTTCTTATATCCTACCCCTGATTGGTGCTTTTGAAGAACCTTATTCCGGATTTGCTTTGAATGTTCCTTCACCTTCATGATGTAGTTTTTGTTAGGAAATGTACTAACCAACTGTGGGACCTCCCAGAGACAGGTGTATTTAACCTGAAATCATGTGAAACACCTTAATTGCACACAGGTGGACTCCATTCAACTAATTATGTGACTTCTAAAGACAATTGGTTGCACCAGAGCTTATTTAGGTGTGTCATAGCAAAGGGGGTGAATACTTATGCAATCAATTATTTTCTGTTTTATATTTGTAATTAATTTAGAACAAGTTGTAGATTTTATTTTTCACTTTGACATTATGGACTTTTCTTGTGTTGATCAGTGGCAAAAACTCCCAATTAAATCCATTTTGATTCCATGTTGTAACACAATGAAATGTGGAAAAGTCCAAGGGGGGTGAATACTTTTGAGAGCCACTGTATTTCTTAGCAGACACCCTTATCCAGGACGACTTACAATTGTTACAAGATATCACATTATTTTTACATACAATTATATTATTTTTCTACATACAATTACCCATTTATACAGTTGGATTGTTACTGGAGCAATCTAGGTAAAGTACCTTGCTCAAGGGTACAGCAGCAATGTCCCCCACCTGGGATTGAACCCACGACCTTCTAGTCAAGAGTCCCGAGACCTAACCACTACTCCACACTGCCGCACTGACCATAGTCAAAATTGAGCTACATGACCAGAGTCACCATTGAGCTACATGACCAGAGTCACCATTGAGCTACATGACCAGAGTCACCATTGAGCTACATGACCAGAGTCACCATTGAGCTAAATGACCATAGTTAGAATAGAATTGACTAGAGTCAGAATAGTGCTACACTGGAGGCTGTGTGGTCCAGTGGTTAAAGAAAAGGGCTTGTAACCAGGAGGTCCCCGGTTCAAATCCCACCTTAGCCACTGACTCACTGTGTGACCCTGAGCAAGTCACTTAACCTCCTTGTGCTCCGTCTTTTGGGTGAGATGTAATTGTAAGTGACTCTGCAGCTGATGCAAAGTTCACACACCCTAGTCTCTGTAAGTCGACTTGGATAAAGGTGTCTGCTAAATAAACACATAATAATAATACATTACCATAGCCACAAAAAACCTTAGTGGACAAAGTGGGTCTGGGTGGCCGAGCGGCAGTTCCAGGAGGTCGGCATGAAGTAGTGACTTGCTCTCATAATGCTATTAGATAACAGATACACTGGGGGGGTAAGTGCATATTACTAAGGGCATGGTCTTTTGATCAAAAAAATATTTAAGTAAAAATAATAAGTCAAGCCATGTGGGAGGCTCTGCACCCCGGGCAGAGTTCCCATTCACCCCTGGCAGCTTCCACTTCCCTGGAAGTCTGTCTGTTGCCCTCCCGTGCCTGGCGCCAGATCAGGTCGGGCTGGAGGCTCTGTTTTCGGCTTGGGGAGGCGGTGGGTCCCCTTACAGTCCTGGACTTCCATGCTGATGGAAGTATGCTGCCCTCCCGCGCCTGGCGCCAGATCAGGCCGGGCTGGAGGCTCTGTTTTGGGCTTGAGTAGGCAGTGTGGGTCCCTTACATTTTTTTATTTTTAATGCACTTTAAGTCTCTTGCCTTCACGGGGTTTGGAGGCTCTGTTTTGGGCAACAGTGTGCCATTTGTGTCGCTGACTTTCAGTGCACTTGAAGCCTGTTGCCCTCGTGGGGTTTGGAGGCTCTGTTTTCAGCAGCAGTGTGCCGTTTGTGTCCTTGGTGACCTCCATGTTTTTGCTGCTAGAGACTAAGTCCCGTTGTGGACATGGTCGTGTCTACCTTCAATGCGAGCCTTTTGGTGGACATGGTCATTGGCCGAGCACTTTAAAAAAAAAAATCCTATCTTTAACATTAGATGACCATAGTCCGGACTTTTTTGGCTCCG
>NW_026708927.1:187500-267500 GCF_902713425.1 Acipenser ruthenus
ATCTTCTCCACATTCTTTTGAATGACAAATGTTCGTTTTGAAAAGTAAATGTTGAAAGGCCGGGAAGATCTTCTCCACAGAAGATCCTCCCAGCCTTTCAACTTTTTTTCAGAAAAAATACAATTAAAAAAGGCATCAGTGTTTAATTTCCAGATGATTTTAAACTTGCAGCACATTTCAAACGACTATCGGAACATTATTTCTTTAAAACAAATGTGGATATTATTTATTTTTCAATAAAGGATTTTAAGATTTTTTTCTCAAAGAGTTTCCCAGTTTTCAATCATTTGAAACATGTACTGTCTTCCAAATGCCTGTTCCTAACGAATTGGCTATTCTCCTTGCTTGACACATTCCTATTTTTATGAAATGTAGCAGTTGCATGAGAGGCAGAGCTGCAGCATCTGCCCAGCTAGGAGCTGCCTTGCTGTGCCAAGTTATGCGCTCCATACCCTTGCTGTGCGGATCTTTGTTGTATTTAAAATGACATTTTTACGCAGAGGAGCAGGGTACAGACAAAGGGAGCAGGGGACAGTTCAAAGGGAGCAGAGGGCAGGGTAGATTAAACAGCTTTGTATGTAGATTAAACATATTTATACTGGGGCAGTACACAATAGCCGGGATCCCTGAACTAGCCAATGTTGGAACTTAGTGTGACAATACTGGAATATGACCAGAGTCAGAATAGTGCTACATGACCATAGTCAGAATTGAGTTACATGACAAGAGTCAGAATACTGCTACATGAACAGAGTCAGAATTGAGTTATATGACCACAGCCAGAATCGAAGTAAATGACCAGAGCTACAAAAAAAGCTTTACCTTCTTCTAAGGTATAAAGTCGGTCTCTGTCAACAAGTACAGGTGTTTATACACTGACACAGCCCCTGTGTAAATGAGATCAGGCCTTTATACACTGACACAGCATCTCTGTCAACAAATACAGGTGTTTATACACTGACACAGCATCTCTGTCAACAAATACAGGTGTTTATACACTGACACAGCATCTCTGTCAACAAATACAGGTGTTTATACACTGACACAGCATCTCTGTCAACAAATACAGGTGTTTATACACTGACACAGCATCTCTGTCAACAAATACAGGTGTTTATTTGTACGCCTTTGAACAAATGACAAACAGTATTGCACAGAAACGTCTGGGGTGGTTTAAAATTGACACAAAGCTGCATTTTATCACCAAATGGTCTCAAATTGTAGGTCTGATCACTGTGGACTAGAGCATTTTTGCAATATGTGTGGAACTTTCCTATTTATGGAGGTATGCAGCCTCAAAGCTAGCTGGTTTTTGCTGTGCAGTCAAATCAACTGTATTGAACAGAATGGTATATAACTGCCAGTTTACTAATAATGAAAGAAATCCCCCAAACAGGCAAAAGTGGGTTTAAATTGAAGATCACAACTTCTAGTTTACATTAAACCTGACTATGTGGCTAAGAAATGTGGAGATATTGAGAAACTGGGAGGAAACCATTGACATATTCAGCTATTTTTCTATAACTGCCAGTTTACTACTAATGAATGAAAAATACAAAAAAATCACCAAAACAGCCAAAACTGGGCTCAAATTGAACATCTCATCCTCTAGACAGCTTTATTTCTGCAGCGGCAGAAATAAAGCTATCAAAGGTGACGAGCAGGTATGTACCCTATGTGTACTGACACACAGGAGAGCATAGGGGCCTCAGAAGAGCAGGCAATTAATATCGGCGGCTGTGTAGGGCAGGCTCGCTTCAAAAAATGGAAGGCTAATCGCGCTTGGCTAAAGGCTAATCCCAGCGGTTCAGTCATTTGCTCGGTTTGTTCAGCAATTCGTGATCTGGGAACCCATATAAAAGAACGACCTGGAATTGACCAGGCCTTTATGAATGGCACAACTGCAACATCAGCCAAAAAACTAAATGACAAAATAAGTGAACACGGTAAATGCAAGTCTCATATGAAATGTGAACACATAGCGCAAGCCAGACAAAAGCAGGCCATAGAGAAAGCTGCTGAAAACAGCACTGCAGTGATCGGAAAAAACGACGAGCATAATGATAACAGCCTACATGATTTGTAAAGAAAACGTTTAAGATGCATCCAAACATTTTGCAGCTACAGCAGCTTAATGGATTGGATACTGGGAACATGCTGCATTCCGACCATGCAGGTTGTAATATGCTCTCGTTTGTAGCAGACAAAATGGCTGCACAACTTGCAAAGTATGTAATTGATTATTATTATTATTATTTATTTCTTAGCAGACACCCTTATCCAGGGCAACTTACAATTGTTACAACATATCACATTATTTTTACATACAATTATATTATTTTAGGCAACTATTTTTTTAACATTGTGCCGCTAAAGTCGGGGACAGGTGCTGGCATTGCAGATGAGTTGCTTTCCAGCCTCAATCAGTATGGCATCACTGCAGACATACTTCGAGAGCGTCTGCTGGGTTTTGCAACTGATGGAGCAGCATCGATGCTGGGGAAATACAAAGGGGCAGCATCAATTCTGCGAGAACAGATCAACAACAATCTAATCGAGATTCACTGCATGAACCACAAACTGGAGCTTGCTGTTCATGACGCTGTTCGAACAGTAAAGGAAGCAAGTCATTTTCAGCTATTAATCGATTCACTGTATTCATTTTTTTCACTAAGTCCCAAGAACCAGAGGCAACTTGAAGCTGTGGCTGCTGAGCTCTGTGTACATATACACAAGGTTGGTCGAGTTTCTGACGTCCGTTGGCCGTCATCTTCCTGCACATCGGTGACTGCTTTATGGGAAAGTTACCCTGCCCTTGTTACATTTTTTAGAAATGGTTCAACAGACATCTCACGTTCTTCACAGGACAAAGCAGAATGTGGTGGTCTACTGGGGAAGATGACAAACTGGCTGTTTGTAATGGAAGTAGCAACAATGAAAGATGCACTCGAGACGCTAAAAGCGCTATCCCTGTTTCTTCAAAATAGGAATTCCACTGTCATCACTGTCAAGCCGGAGACTGATGTTGCATTAAAAGCTCTACGTGCTATGAAGGACAGAGATTGAATAAATACCAGCACAATGAACAACGAGTTCTCAAGAGCCGGTGCATTTAAAGGGGTTCCAATCACACAGCCATCTGACGCTCAACAAATGAAATACAGAGGTTTCCGCACGCAGTTCATACAAGCTTTATTTGACAACATCGAAAGAAGATTTGATGATAAAGGGGTCCTGGAGGAGGCAGCCGTACTCAACCCCACATCATGGCCTGTAGAAGAGGATGCAAGAATTTTGTTTGGGGACGATAAAGTTATGAATCTGTGCAAAACTTTAAAATTCAACGTTTCACGACCTCTAACTATAAAGGAATTCAGAGAGCACAAAGATACTCAGCGCATGGGGGATAACCTGAACAAACTGGTAACCACAGTAGGTGTAATTCCTGTGGTCCACTGCTGAATGTGAACGTGGCTTTAGTGTGATGAACCTTATTCTGACCGACCAGAGAAGCCGAATGCATGTAAGCACACTGAACAGCATGCTGTTTGTTTCAATTAACGGCCCCAACATTGACACTTTCCAAGCTGAGAAATATGCAGAGTTTAAAGGATTAAAGAGGGACACCCACTCTGCAGAGGACAAACCAACAGGAAAGAAAAGAAACGAGAAAACGATTGCCCACCATACCAAACTGTTTTCTTAGACCGATCCAGCCACATCTTGGTGATATCGGTGAGTTTAAAACATTTAACTTATCTTACTTATGTTAATTAAAATGTAAAACGAAAATGAAAAATGATATATAAATAAATGGTGTGCATTTACAACTTCATGTCACCAGGAGTCTCCAAATCAGTTAATGTTTGTTACTGGAAATATAGTAGCTGTGTGAAATATTAACCCTTTGCAGTTCATTTATTAAGTGCGTGTCAGGTCCAATTTATTTTCACACACGCAGTTTATTTTAGACGCGCTGTTTAAAAGTATTTTTTTTCACAGTAAAACAGGTTTAAAAGACACTTCAAAACAACAGGACACTCAGTACTGCATCTCCAGCAAACACCTCAGTAATGCGATCCAAGTCATTATTTTATTACTATAACATCTCAAAAAGCTCTGCAAATGTCTGTGATATTCTCTGAGCGCTGGATGCGGAAGCAGCTATCTTGTTTGTGTATGTCCGTGTTATCTATGTAGTGTCGGGTCTATCAGTATTCATGAGATACACCCACTATTTTTTTTTTTTCCGGCTTCTCTCGGCTCCTATCGGTCTCACTCGGCCATTGAATAGTTTTCTCGGCTTTTTCCGGAGAAAAAAGACTAGAGACCTGTTTTTTGTGTCTTTTTGATGATGTCGGACAGGGTCCGACATTGGACCGGAAAGGGAAAATTGCGATGTCAGACCAGGTCCGACATAGGACCGCAAAGGGTTAAGGTAATCCAATCAGAAATGCTAATGACATATTTCAGGTATATAAAGGCTTAAGTTCTTAGTGTATCCACCTGAGGCAATCGTGGCCAGTAGTCGTGCGCAAAATTATACAAATCGAGCAAAAACTTCACAGAAAAAAAACTATATGAAAAGTGCATTCTTAAAGGCGGTGGCTAAGCTGAAAATTAGTGGTTCCCATTAGTGTATGTGTTTTAAAAACATTTAGAACGTCCCTCATACAATGAATTCAGGTATGAATGACAGCCTTTAGTAGACTCAATTCAATATCCATCCACATTATTGTATTTTAGCACCATTGCAGTCACGATTACAATTACAGTTATAAGGTTTAATTACAAACATCATGAAATAATGAGAGTAATTATTCCCAGTGTCACTCCTGGAGGTTGGCCAGACGTCTCTGTGAAAGCTTTTGTATCTTGCTCTTCTCGTTGAATATCTTCACTTTGACAGTTGTCCAATCATGCCTTATATTTGAGTGCTGGAACAAAAAATCCTCCATCTCTTTTTTACCTATAATACAAAATGGAGTGAGGTAACCAGTGGTGTACCACAGGGATCAGTATTAGGCCCTCTGCTATTCCTAATCTACATTAATGATTTAGATTCTGGTATAGTAAGCAAACGTGTTAAATTTGCAGACGACACAAAAATAGGAGGAGTGGCAAACAATGTTGCAGCAGCAAAGGTCATTCAAAATGATCTAGACAGCATTCAGAACTGGGCAGACACATGGCAAATGACATTTAATAGAGAAAAGTGTAAAGTTTTGCATGCAGGCAATAAAAATGTGCATTATAAATATCATATGGGAGATACTGAAATTGAAGAAGGGAACTATGAAAAAGACCTAGGAGTTTATGTTGACTCAGAAAGCTATAAAAAAGGCCAACAAGATGCTCGGATATATTGTGAGAAGTGTTGAATTTAAATCAAGGGTAGTAATGTTAAAACTTTACAATGCATTAGTAAGACCTCACCTAGAATATTGTGTTCAGTTCTGGTCACCTCGTTACAAAAAGGATATTGCTGCTCTAGAAAGAGTACAAAGAATAGCAACCAGAATTATCCTGGGTTTAAAAGGCATGTCGAATGCAGACAGGCTAAAAGAATTGAATCTATTCAGTCTTGAACAAAGAAGACTACGCGGCGATCTGATTCAAACATTCAAAATCCTAAAAGATATAGACAATGTCGACCCAGGGGACTTTTTTGACCTGAAAAAAGAAACAAGGACCAGGGGTCACACATGGAGATTAGATAAAGGGGCATTCAGAACAGAAAATAGGAGGCACTTTTTTACACAGAGAATTGTGAGGGTCTGGAACCAACTCCCCAGTAATGTTGTTGAAGCTGACACCCTGGGATCCTTTAAGAAGCTGCTTGATGAGATTTTGTGATCAATAAGCTACTAACAATCAAACGAGCAAGATGGGCTGAATGGCCTCCTCTCGTTTGTAAACTTTCTTATGTTCTTATGTTTTTATATTAATATAGGTTAATCTATTGAAATACATGGATAGACCTAAAGAATACTACTGTGCGTCATAGAAAAAAAATCTTGTAATACCCAAATGGTAATATTTTCGCTGGGCTCTGAACGATGGTATTATCACTTCAACACATCAGCTTGAGCTCAAAGTGTGGCTTGTGCAGAGCTGGCATTTCAGTCTATCCACCACGCAGACCCGAAAGGGAAGACACATATTGTTCAGACTCAAATCCATATATTACAATAAACAATAGCTGGTTTAGTGTGTATTACCAGGGGTAATACCATCTGAATGGTTCCTGTCCCCAAAACTCTCTCCCCAAAACCTCTCTATGGTATTATTCCCTGGTAGTACACACTGAACCAGCCATTATTCCAGTTGTTAAATGATACAATAATTAACATTTTATATAAAAAAAAAAAAAAAAAACAACAAACAAAAACACAATAACATTTACAGACTAGCCATAATCCCTGGACTGTTCCATTATACAAAGGTGTTTGCTTTACATAAAAAAGTAGCCGCATGTAAGAAACAGGGCATATTTATGATGGTCTTTACACAAATACAGTTTGCACCATATACAGTATATCTGTGTATTTACAAGTAGTCTCAGGCCGATTGGTTTGGTGCAAATTCTGGGGTGAATCAGTTTGTTTTGGATGTTTCATTTATGCCTGCAAATGAACTGAACCGTACTTCAGCATGCACCAAACGACCATTTGTGAAAGGGCTTTTAAAAGACTCAAAAGTACTGTATGCCTAAATTATTGTTTGTTACTAGCAATATTAACACATTGTTTTCTTCACAAAAAAAGGATGTAAATCCCATTTTGATGCAAATACCTTGATAAATCTGACTGAAGGCAAAGATACTGGTACCCAATAAAGTACAGGTGTGTGGATTTGTGTTAATCTGCATATTTGAAAACCAGTTGAATATTTTATATAAAAAATTACACTGCAATATAATTATATGATAATCGTGGTATTTTTTCTGATAGTTATCATACCATGAGAATTTCTTAGCATCCCACCTCTACATCTGACCCTATGTCACACCTACGTCAAACTTATCCAATTGTCAGGAAAATTCATATGGATACCCAAACACCCCACCCCCAATAAAGAAACTAAAAATATAGTAAAATGCCAAAGGATTATGCTATTGGGGGCGGGGAGTGTTTACTTTGAACGGACTCAGACAGAATGTATAAGAAAACTAAATATTCAATATATGTATGGCACCATTACAATCATTACAATCTCACCTGGCATTTGTTTTCTGCTTTCACCTTGTAAGGCTTGAAATAGATAAGCACTTGGTCTTCATCTACTTTGGCCCATCTTGTATACTTTCATCCTGCACAAGATAACAAATACAATTATGAAGTTACTTCATCAGTGGCGGACTGTAGCAAGATTGATTGATGTAGCAATCTCTGTGTCCTCCAGTTTGAAAGATCCACTTGCACACAATAGTGGGCTATATAACTTGATTTCATTAGTATGCTTAGCAATCCCCGGAACAATGAGACCATATAGAAAAAACAATACTTTAATCTGCATTTTCATCATATAACTCTATACATTAAATTAATTTATGAAGTTAATATTTTTTATATATAAATGTATGAAAAATAAATTTGGTTCAAGTACATGTATTGGGGGTTGTTTTAAAACAAAATCTGACAGGGGATATTATATTATTTCTACCATTTTCCCTGCACCTGGAATCTGTGTCTATTTCACAAACACCAAAGTTGGGATTCATTTAAAACAATAAAATCACCAGTTTGTTTTATTGTTAAATAAAAAAATTAAAAAAAAATAGTAAATGGGGAAAACTGACTTGGCTTAGTGGCTGCCATGGTTTTATAATTGACATATAAATTAAATCAATGTCTACATAAGACATATTAAAAAGTGGATGAGTAAAGGTCTCCACACACCAGACACAAAGTGATTTTTTAATTGGCAACGACTCCCGACGAGACCTTTCGCAGCGACATGACCACACAAACCAGCAGCGATAGGTTTGAAAATTGCCAGATCTATACAACTGTTCAAAATTGCTATTGACAGAACTATGATCAAGACTGGTACTACTTATCAACATGATGTGGAAATTATGAGTGTCTTCTCTGATGGTATTTCAACACATATGGCAATAAATCACACATACCAGGCTTATCCAGTTCTTTCGAAATGGACTCCCATATATTCCCTTTCAAATCTGTATCTTTATAATTGTGATGGCCTTTGTCATAAAGCTCTGGGTAGTTTTTCAACGACAAGTATTTTTCCTCCGTCATTTTGGAAACTGCTTCACCCTGCTGGACCACGTGCATTGAAGCTGTTCTCCGATTGCTCAATGCCCTAGTTGACGTGCGTCAAATCGCAAAAAATCGGATTCAATCCTATTTATTTCTCGTCAGTCCAGTGCTGCCCTGGTACCGTTCCTGCGTAGCTTGTCGTGTGAAAGATACTTATCAAAAGTATAGGTTCTATTCATTTTGACGCATCACTGCACAGTTTCGCTTGTCGCATTGCATCTTAAGTGCCCGAAATGCCTTATAAATGCATATGCACAACAGTATCTCTTTCATACTGACCGGAAATTTCAGTTTTTCACCACCACCATCCCTGTACTGTAACAATCGTCCGCTAACAACACCTTTTGGATTTTCTTTTCCACTGTCCCCTTAATTGACCTGGCTGTGTGGCATGGAGCATTGTCCTGCTGGAAAAACCAATCCTCAGAGTTGGGGAACATTGTCAGAGCAGAAGGAAGCAAGTTTTCTTCCAGGACAACCTTGTACTTGGCTTGATTCATGCGTCCTTCACAAAGACAAATCTGCCCGATTCCAGCCTTGCTGAAGCACCCCCAGATGAGTCCAATTTTCAGCTTTGCCCAACACCTGGTCGTCTAATGGTTAGACGGAGACCTGGAGAGGCCTACAAGCCACAGTGTCTCGCACCCACTGTGAAATGTGGTGGAGGATCGGTGATGATCTGGGGGTGCTTCAGCAAGGCTGGAATCGGGTAGCTTTGGCATGAAGCAAGCCAAGTACAAGGTTGTCCTGGAAGAAAACTTGCTTCCTTCTGCTCTGACAATGTTCCCCAACTCTGAGGATTGGTTTTTCCAGCAGGACAATGCTCCATGCCACACAGCCAGGTCAATCAAGGTGTGGATGGAGGACCACCAGATCAAGACCCTGTCATGGCCAGCCCAATCTCCAGACCTGAACCCCATTGAAAACCTCTGGAATGTGATCAAGAGGAAGATGGATGGTCACAAGCCATCAAACAAAGCCGAGCTGCTTGAATTTTTGCGCCAGGAGTGGCATAAAGTCACCCAACATCAATGTGAAAGACTGGTGGAGAGCATGCCAAGACGCATGAAAGCTATGCTTGAAAATCAGGGTTATTCCACCAAATATTGATTTCTGAACTCTTCCTAAGTTAAAACATTAGTATTGTGGTGTTTTAAAAATGAATATGAACTTATTTTCTTTGCATTATTCGAGGTCTGACAACACTGCATCTTTTTTGTTATTTTGACCAGTTGTCATTTTCTGCAAATAAATGCTCTAAATGACAATATTTTTATTTGGAATTTGGGAGAAATGTTGTCAGTAGTTTATAGAATAAAACAAAAATGTTCATTTTACCCAAACACATACCTATAAATAGTAAAACCAGAGAAACTGATAATTTTGCAGTGGTCTCTTAATTTTTTCCAGAGCTGTATATATTTTTCAAACAAGCGCAAGGTGGTGGTGCAAGCTCTGTCTCACAGTGAGGAGAAAAATTAGGCACTATTATCTTGTGGATTCTGAGATGTTAGTAAAGGTTCCGAAATAATTGTATTTTATCTTGCTCTTAATTGTATTAATACTTGTACTGTGATTCTTGAAATGTATTTTTGTTTACGACTGTAAGTCGCCCTGGATAAGGGCGTCTGCTAAGAAATAATAATAATGACACAGATAATGACCCTTGTCCAACAGAATGTTATAATACAGTAGTGTACCAAATTTGAAGATATCGCAAAGCATGTGTCAACTATCATTGGTAATGGTTCTTAATTTCTAATGAACAAATAAGAAACCTTACCTTATCATTAAGCATTGGAAAAATGAAGGATTCTGTGCTTGACATGGGATGCTGTGCTTGACATTGCATTTTAGATCACAAGGACTTAAAATGCAAATCAAAAGAAATGAATTCTCACTGTAAAAAAAAAAAGTGATTTTTTTTATAGGAAGAGAATAAAGAACAGCCAAAAAAAAAAAACCTTAGTCTTGGGGGACCATCCCACTAAAAAACGCTTCGTCCTAAAAGGGTTCAATTCAAATATCACTACTTTTATAACTTATCAACCTGTGATGCAACTCATGTCTTGGCAAAGTACTGAATTATTTATTAAGAAACAAAATAAAGCACACATAAAAAATAGAAGAATATGAAGCCAATATCTCAAAGCGTTTGGTCTTTATTTTCCAGAAACGAACGTCGCATGACCGCAATTTGGCAGCCATCTTAGGTCACAGATCAACGTGACCAGTAGTTAGATTTTTCTAGAGGAGTTTCCACAATGCAGAGAATATAAATTCAACATTGCGATCAGTTCAAAAGATCAAAGCAGTTATAGGTGTGATGAGGCTGGTAATGTCTGCAGATTTACAAAAAACATACAAGCTTCCCTCACGTGGATGCTTAAAGAAAAGCCATTTAAATGTCATATCAAGATGCCACCCAACACTGAAAATATTAACTGGCTGACGTGGACATAGACCTTTGGGAGACAGTCCCCATAATGTGACATTCAACAGTATATTGTAGCGCCCTTTCTGATTTAACATGAAATCACCTTGTGGGGACATATTATATGTCTCCCAAAGGTAGAGACTTATCAAAAACAATATTTCTCTCCAGTAGCGACAGGCTCCGAGACTGATAATTAATGGAGTGACTTGTGGAGATATACACTGCTGTGAAAAAGTCTTAGACATTTTGCACAATTTTATTTCTTTTTTCTGGAGGGGGGGGGGGGGGCGGGTTATACTACCATAGAATCAACCTGATTTAATACTACCATGTCATGTATACATTTTATATCAAATAAAAATACACCCCCCCCCCCCCCCGTTGAGAACCATACCTACAGTGAAACATGGAGGAGGCTCGGTTATGTTTTGGGGCTGCTTTGCTGCGCCTGGCACAGGGTGCCTTGAATCTGTGCAGGGCACAATGAAATCTCAAGACTATCAAGGCATTCTGGAGCGAAACATACTGCCCAGTGTCAGAAAGCTCTGTCTCAGTCGCAGGTCATGGGTCCTCCAACAGGATAATGACCCAAAACACACAGCTAAAAGCACCCAAGAATAGATAAGAACAAAACATTGGACTATTCTGAAGTGGCCTTCTATGAGTCCTGATCTGAATCCTATCAAACATCTATGGAAAGAGCTGGATAAATGTGATGGGTTAGCTACTACAACACTTCATATTAGCTGCTCAAGTATAGTTTATTTTGAGATATTGTAACTCGAGAATGTGTCTAAGACTTTTGCACAGCAATGTACATTTGGTGGCTTTTGTCTGCATTAGAGATGAACACACAAGTAAATGCCTCAAACTGTATCTACCTGGGTTGTTTAGGCAGCAACTTTCAAGCCAATCCAGCTGTCCCTTGTTCTGAATGTCTTCTGGTTGTCCATCATTGTGAGGCCCTTCCTGTCCTCCTTCAGTTGTGAACATACCTCTTGTTACTTTAGTCCCGATCCCATTGAGGGGATTCTCTATCTCAGCCACCCCTTGAAGTCTCCCACCTAGCTGGCCCCTGTCTGAATAAGACTCTTGTTCCGAAGTTTCTGAAAGAAGAGAATCACATGCACGGTAACAGTAGATGTGAAACACATGAAATCACTTTGTAGGGGCATGTTATATGTCTCCCAAAGGTAGAGAGAGTCCCCATAATGTGATATTCAGCAGTATATAGTGAAGTACTTCCTGATTTAATTACCATATTCCAAGAGTGGGGAAGGATCCAAGGGTTTCTGCCCATCCATTTTCTCAGCCATCTCTTGGTTCTCTGCCATCTTGAGTCCTTCAACCATGAGTAATGTGGCATGGACCTTAAGAAAAAAATAAATAATAATAATAATAATAATAATAATAATAATTGACCACTACACTGCCTGTGCACTAACATGGATTTGTGGTTTGCGGATAACATTTACATTTTTATATGGACATATACATGTAAACAAAAGTTGCAGTTTTGACAGTTAACTACCATATTCCTTCATTTTAAGATGCACTTTAACCATTATTTTGCTTCTCAAAAATATCCTGCGTCTTAAATTAGAGTACAGTAGTGATGTGTGTATTAAAAATCACCAACAAAAGACGCGACTACCCGAGTACATAAACAGCAAAGTGACTGACTGACGAGAAAAGGCGAACAAAGACGTCCCTGCCCGATCTCGAATCATCCATGACATGCAGGCAGCCATTTTCAAAGAAGCATCATTAGCTTCCTGAGGAATTTAAAAAGATATGTTTTTACTACTTCAGTGTTTCTAACAAATGTTTCTGATCAGACCCCCATAATTTTCGACATGCCAAGCAATACCACAGTTCACAAATTGGGAGAAAAACAGGTGTGAGTAATGATGACTGGAAATGGGAAGCAGCACATAACTGTATGCTGTGTGTGATAGCAAACAACTGCAAACTGCCTCCATATCAATCAATCAATCAATCAATCAATCTTTAGTTTTGTATAGCGCTTTACATGATAAAAAACACATACAAATATATATATATATATATATATATACAGACGTGCTCAAATTTGTTGGTACCCTTACAGCTCATTGAAATAATGCTTCATTCCTCCTGAAAAGTGATGAAATTAAAAGCTATTTTATCATGTATACTTGCATGCCTTTGGTATGTCATAGAATAAAGCAAAGAAGCTGTGAAAAGAGATGAATTATTGCTTATTCTACAAAGATATTCTAAAATGGCCTGGACACATTTGTTGGTACCCCTTAGAAAATAAATAAATAATTGGATTATAGAGATATTTCAAACTAATTAGTTTCCTTAATTAGTATCACACATGTCTCCAATCTTGTAATCAGTCATTCAGCCTATTTAAATGGAGAAAAGTAGTCACTGTGCTGTTTGGTACCATTGTGTGCACCACACTGAACATGGACCAGAGAAAGCAAAGGAGAGAGTTGTCTGAGGAGATCAGAAAGAAAATAATAGACGAGCATGGTAAAGGTAAAGGCTACAAGACCATCTCCAAGCAGCTTGATGTTCCTGTGACAACAGTTGCAAATATTATTAAGAAGTTTAAGGTCCATGGAACTGTAGCCAACCTCCCTGGGAGCGGCCGCAAGAGGAAAATCGACCCCAGAGTGAACAGAAGGATAGTGCGAATGGTAGAAAAAGAACCAAGGATAACTGCCAAAGAGATACAAGCTGAACTCCAAGGTGAAGGTACGTCAGTTTCTGATCGCACCATCCGTCGCTTTTTGAGCGAAAGTGGGCTCCATGGAAGAAGACCCAGGAGGACTCCACTTTTGAAAGAAAAACATAAAAAAGCCAGACTGGAATTTGCTAAAATGCATATTGACAAGCCACAATCCTTCTGGGAGAATGTCCTTTGGACAGATGAGTCAAAACTGGAGCTTTTTGGCAAGTCACATCAGCTCTATGTTCACAGACGAAAAAATGAAGCTTTCAAAGAAAAGAACACCATACCTACAGTGAAACATGGAGGAGGCTCGGTTATGTTTTGGGGCTGCTTTGCTGCGCCTGGCACAGGGTGCCTTGAATCTGTGCAGGGCACAATGAAATCTCAAGACTATTAAGGCATTCTGGAGCGAAACGTACTGCCCAGTGTCAGAAAGCTCTGTCTCAGTCGCAGGTCATGGGTCCTCCAACAGGATAATGACCCAAAACACACAGCTAAAAGCACCCAAGAATGGATAAGAACAAAACATTGGACTATTCTGAAGTGGCCTTCTATGAGTCCTGATCTGAATCCTATCGAACATCTATGGAAAGAGCTGAAACTTGCAGTCTGGAGAAGGCACCCATCAAACCTGAGACAGCTGGGGCAGTTTGCTCAGGAAGAGTGGGCCAAACTACCTGTTAACAGGTGCAGAAGTCTCATTGAGAGCTACAGAAAACGTTTGATTGCAGTGATTGCCTCTAAAGGTTGTGCAACAAAATATTAGGTTAGCGGTCCCATCATTTTTGTCCATGCCATTTTCATTTGTTTTCTTATTTACAATATTATGTTGAATAAAAAATCAAAAGCAAAGTCTGATTTCTATTAAATATGGAATAAACAATGGCGGATGCCAATTACTTTTGTCAGTTTTAAGTTATTACAGAGAAAATTGTGCATTCTTCGTTTTTTGTGGAGGGGTACCAACAAATTTGAGCACGTCTGTATATATATATCAATAATCAGAAAATAGAACACACATAGAAATTTATATATATATATATATATATATATATATATATATATATATATATATATATATAAAATCAGCAATAAAACACACATATAATTATATGTTATATACATATACAGAAGCGAGAGAATATCACTTTAAAAACTTGCGTAAGCTAAGCTATACAAGTGTGTTTTTAAATGAGATTTAAAAGCATTGGCAGAAGGAGCTTCCTTTATAGTACTGGGAAGTCGTTCCATAATTTCGGTGCAATGTAACTCAAGCATCTACCACCTGAGTTTTGTTTCTGAATACTTGGTATGGAAAGTAGCCTGGCATCCTGTGATCGAAGTGGACGATTAGGAACGTATGGTTTTAAAAGATCCTTTAAATAGGGTGGAGCTAAGCAATTTAGAGCCTTGTGGGATAATAATAGCACCTTAAAATCGATCCTAAATCGAACAGGAAGCAAATGCAAGGACGCTAGCACAGGGGTGATATGATCTTGTTTCTTACTCCCAGTTAAAACTCTTGCAGCAGCATTCTGTACAAGTTGCAGCCGAGATATAACATTGTTACTAATACCAGCAAAAAGGCTGTTACATTAATCAATCCTTGAAGATATAAAAGCATGCACCAATCTCTCTGCATTCTGCTTGGAAAGCATACCTCTCAGTCTAGCTATGTTTCTTAAATGAAAAAAGAACATTTTTGTAACATTTTTAATGTGTGATTCAAAGGAGAGGTCTGAATCAAAAGTGACACCTAGGTTTTTTTTATCTCTGCTCTAGAATCTGTACAGAGACCGTCGAGTAGAAAATCAGATGAATCTATGTTCTTGTATTGCTTCTGAGGTCTCATTATCATCAATTCTGTTTTGTCTGAGTTTAACATTAAAAAGCTTTTAAACATCCAATGTTTAATGTCAGCAAGGCAGGTATTCAAAATATTAGCAGCAGATACATCACCCTGTTTGAGAGACAGGCAAAGCTGAGTGTCATCAGCATAGCAATGAAAATGAACTCTGTGTCTACGAATGATATTTCCCAAAGGTAACATATATAGAGAGAACAGAATTGGGCCAAGAATTGAACCCTGAGGAACCCCACACGTAACCTTTGACATAAAATAGGTCGCCTCCTCAACTTTAACAAACTGAAACCTATTAGAGAGATAGGATCTGAACCAGAACAAGACAGTACCTGACAATCCCACTAAATGTTCAAGGCGATTAATTATGACAGAATGATCAATGGTGTTGAAAGCAGCACTTAGATCCAGTAGAACAAGTACTGAAGGCGAGCCCATGTCAGAAGTCATCAACATATCATTTACCACTCGAATTAGTGCCGTCTCGGTGCTATGATAAGGCCTGAAACCTGACTGAAATTTCTCAGAAATATTCTGTGCAGCAAGAAATCTATTTAATTGTTCAGCCACTACTCTTCTAACACTTTGGACAAAAAAAGGGAGATTAGAAATAGGCCTGTAATTATTAAGCACATTGGGATCAAGGGTAGGCTTCTTGAGCAGGGGTTTTACTACGCAGTCTTCAAAGAATTTGGAACAGTACTTGATGAGAGTGAGCTGTTAATAATATTTAAAACTGTGTTATTTATTTTTGGATATACTTTTCTCAAAAGTGTAGTAGGAATGGGATCTAATGCACATGTTGTGGGTTTAGTCTTTTTAATTATGGCATCCGGCTCTTGTTCACATGTCAAGCAAAAGTGCTGTAAGATTTGGTTGGGTTCAGACGGACCAAGAATATTTGTATAATTGTTTATATCAGTATGTAGTTGCTCAACTGATTCCTAATGTCGGTCACTTTTTTATTGAAGTGATTCACAGCTTACTGGAGGAATATTCTGTGTAACGCGCTCTGATTGCGGATTTGTTAATCTTGCTGTTGACTGAAAAATAAATCTGATTTTTGTCAACAAGATCGGAGAAATAAACAGATCGAGCTAAAGACAGTGACGTTCTATATGTTAAAATACTATCTTTCCAGCTTTGATAATATATCTGAAGTCCAGTCGATCTCCCATCTGCGTTCTAATTTGCGACACATACGTTTATGCATACGTGTTGTATCATTAAACCAAGGAGAAAATATTTTTGTAGATAGTTTCTTTATTTTATAAGGTGCAATAGTGTCAAGACTATTTGCCAGAGTGGCGTTATATTTATCCACCAAATCTCCGACCACTCCTGACTGAATAATTCACAACACAGAGTTTGTTATTCATTTAGCAGGGGACAATTCTATATTGTGTTTATCTAGATTTTGATTGTAGTTTTTGGGGTTTTTGTTTGTAATTGTTTGACTTAAATATAATTGGCTCAGTAGTACTTCAATCTTTAAACCGAGGTCCTGTCCACATTGTGTGGATGTTAAAGATCCCATGGCACTCTTCGTAAGAGCAGGTATGTTAATCCCGGTGTCATGGCCAAATCCAAAAAGCAGGTTGTACAATCCGGCCTACCTAAAGTCCCTCTACCTTAATTAGGGTTAAAAGTGTGTTTGTGCCCCACTTCCCCCCCTCCCCCGGATCCTCTTGTAATGAGGCCTCCGTCTCAATGGGTAACTCTCCTAGTTAAATAAATAGTCTCTGTAAGTTGTTTCTGACAAAAGCGTCTGCTCAATGACTAAAATAATGATTATATACGATTATGAAGTTGTGATGTCAGGCTTTAATCACAGCCTGTGTATTTGTAGATGGATCTTGTCTTCATTACACTAAAACAAATAAAACGACAAGTTAACACATGACCTCCAGGTGTACTTGGAAAATGTTGTATTTTTATGTTTTTGGTTGGCAACACCCTGTATTTACATTCACTGCAGTATAATAAAAACACAAATACTACAGTACTGTTTATATAGTAATATCAAAGGTATAGTTGGGCCAATCCAATGTCAACGGCTCCTACTCAGCCTGTTCTGTTTTTCCAAATTTTACATTTATGTTATTGATACATGAACTATACGTCTTAAACTATCAAGCTCATCAATATGGCATTTTCACCTGTACAGTATTTCCATGATTCATGATAGATAGTGAAACAAGTAAAAGAGGATACAAGTTACAGGAGACAGCATAATTGCATGGGCTCGGACCGCCGAGTGAGGGAATACAGTGGGCGTACATGTATATGATTCGTTTTGATCAGATTCATAACTTTATTTATTTTTTATATTTCATTACGAGTAACTTAAAATATTGGACAAGTTCACAAAAATAAACCAACTTGAAATGTTATACGCTCAATACAAAACACTATTCTCTGGCAACTTATGATATGAAAAGTAAAATAATGTAAACTAATGTACCGTATATTACAGCCGGACTAAACTCATATATTGTAATACAGTACAGTAAAAAATAAAAGTTAAACAGGGGTGCACAGTACCTTACTATAGATCTTCTGACTACAACGTAGCAAAAAAATAATTTTATGGAAGTATGCATAGTAGTCGGCCGATTGAGCTGATAAACAACTGTAAAAAACTGTCTTTCGTGCCTGCTTTTCCCGCTGTCATACAGTTGCTATGCGCTTACGTCACTGCTATTTTTGAAACTCAAACGCAAACATATATATTTTTTGAACATTGCTCGCATTATGCAATTATCCAAATTAAAATGCAATGCACAATGGACTTCGGGACCGCGAAATGTGCATTTAGTACCATACAATCATAGAAAATTATGCGCTTAAAAACGGGACCAGCTGCATGCTATGCAGTTAAGCAATTATTATACAATTATTCAATATGCAAATAAGTGGAGTCGACTCTACATCAGATTTGGCTGTGTATTTTTCATGCATCAATCTATGGTCTACCAGTTCTTAAATATTGTATAGCAAAAGTTGAATGTATGCAATCAGTGTTATGTACATACTCTACTGATAACGACTGCAGTGTAGCTTTGAATATGTCTAGTATCAAACGGAATAAAAAAAGTGTTACTTCTGTAATGACATCAAAAATCCTACTGAACTAAAGTAGAACATTTCTACTGAAATACCTCAAGTTACCATCATAAATAAGAAGCTCTAGCATCAGGCAACAGCAAGCACAGTACAAATTGTAATAATCCAATTAAATGTTTTTCCTGCTTGGCTGACGACCCAATCAAAACGATGCATTTGCAACCCAACTTTGCTTGTTTTGTGTGGCTTAACATTTGGAGAGAGAAAAAGAAAATCTGCAACTGCAGGTGAATTCGAGGGTTCCCCCCCACCCCCACCAAATGGAACAGAGACAAAAGTATTTACCCGCCAAACTGGCTCTGGCCAGAAGCAAACGTATGATATAATATGCCATACATATATATGTCCACTGTACAAAATTATCCGAACAAAGTCATTCTTCTTGTTTAAACTTAGCACAGGAAAATTCCTTGAAGCTCCAAATTACCATTTGTAAAAAAAATGATAAAACGTTCATGCACCCGCATTTCCACATGCCTTTGAAACGTGTTTTTTTTGTTTACTACTACAGTCAAAAAACTTAAAATAAACCCAAACAGTTAAGCACACAACTTAACATAAACCTAAATCTAACCTATGTCAAAACTCTACATTTTTTAAAGACATACTGTAAGATGTATTTTATATCTCATTGCAATCCAGAAATGTAAAATCAGAAACGTATTAAGTACAGTAGAGTACATACATTAGGCCTAACTCGTATTAAGCACAGTACTGTACATACATTTTTTTTCAAGATTTTAAACGCTTCCCACTTCATATGTTCTTAAACATGTTGTCAATAGTTTAAATCATTAACATAATTGACTAGCAATAGATAGCAATATAGTGGGATTACATTTTCTCCATTTTAAATTGTGAACTAGAATATTGTGCAAATGTTTAATTCATTACATAGAAGGCATTAAAATATGTCCTAGTCTGGAGGGGTGGGCCGTCCCCAAATATATATCGGCAAGTAAAATATTTCACTGAATTACCTGAAGTTAGATTAATCATGAAGTCTATTTTTTTTTCAGCGATGGAAAATGTCTTACAGCTAAATTAATATATAGGCCTACCTGCGTAAGTCTCTGCAAGTGACGCTAGCTACCACGATTAATGATTTGATATAAGAGATTCTCGATAGTGTCAGTAAATTACTTCGTGTTGTGAAGAAGGTCTCTTCAAGATAAACATTCTGTAGCAGTTGAAGAACAACTTTGTGTTAATTTAAAAAATCTCAAACTTCCTTTGGCAGCGATATACAGTAAACAAATAGCAGAAAGTGTTTAATGTATGTGCTTAAATATGGAATATATAACACGCATACATATAACAGTATGCATTTGTATTTTATTCTATTTGGCAAAACATTATCGTCTCACTTTTTTTTTTTTAGAACCTACGCTATACAAGATCATAACCATTTACAGCAGTGGTACTCAATTACATTCTCTGGCGGGCCAGATAAGGACATTTCCAAACCTTGGGGGGCCACAGGGCGCTCAAGATGTGCGTAGTGGTGGGGGGTTGTTTAAATGGTCGTGAAAATCTGACTATCCGATCAGACTTTACATACAGTAACAAAACGTTGCAACACTGCACTTGCACCAATCAACTAATACATCTCAGAAATAACTACTTAACAAGTTACAATGTTTGATCACCATTAATAATAAAAATATTAAGCAAATACCATTTCCTGACCAGTATTCAAATGACACCTTGCAAACAAACAATTATACAAATCTCACTGTAATGCTATTAAAACAGCATGTTATTCATTTTAATTTTATTAAAACTAGAAAATGTTCTGACAATCACTGTGCTGCAAGCATTCAAGTTAACTAACGAAAGCTCGTTAGTTAACTTGAATGCTTGCAGCACAATACTATTTATCCTAAAATATGTAAAACTGTACTATTCCAGAATAGGTTGTGAAGGCTTTACTTTGCTCCACTGGATTAACTATAAAAGTATACACTTTCCACGTGTGTATTTCAGGCAGAAACAGTACATAAGTAGATATCGCTTTTTTCTTTCTTTTTTTATCCCTGCCATTGTAGTTTCTTCGCAATAAACAAAGTGGCAAATGACACATTTTCATGAAGTAACAGCATTACTGGGGTTTACTTTTTCTTTTTTAAGCTGTGCATGCAAGTGAAAACTGTCAAATGTAACTTAAATAAACGCTTCAAAAAATATATGTGGAAAAGGTGGCGTTGTACAAAACCCCCCCACAATTTTCGTTTATTACTCTCCTCATAACAGAAAATAGGATCACAACAAAACAAAACGTTGATCACTATACGTAGCATGTACCTTTGCCCAGTGTCTGGAAAGTGTGAAGCACTTTCGAGCGATGTGCATTACCTGCAGCGGTCTGTATCCCTCGATTCTGACTCGCTTGCCAAATCTGAAGCATCACTTTGTTGTTGTTGGTTTTTATGTTAATCTCACACATCACTTGCCATTTTAGACACAGACGTCGACTTTTTGGCTTCGAATGAATGTGCAGCAATGTTTGTAAGAATATTCAGATAGTTTCAGCGCACTGAAGAAAATAATATTCCTACCGCTGTTTTCATATTGCACAAAGCCTTCTTTCATTGCTCAACAAATGAGGCACTAAAACTACGTAAATTGGCGGAGATTTGTGACGCCTGCCAAAATGAGAGCTCATCAGAAATAAAGCTTGGCCAGTCAGCTGACTTGTTCTTCTATTAGGCTGCCAAAAAAAACGAGTGTTTGGGGAAGCAAACGTATTTCCTAAATGAACAAATTATTATTAGTTTCTCCAGTACTGAAGGCACAAACACTCATTATTATCACTGATTACCAGTTTTAACCGGACAGAAACACAGATCTGACCCGTGTGTGCTGAACTATAGGCTATTCAATGCCTCCCTATTTATTCAGTGAAATGAACGGTCGAAAGCAACGCTACCAGGCACTGACGTCAGACAGTTATCTTTTTTGGTTCAATTTCGGTAAAACCAGGACCCCTCCGAAAATATATACCCCGTTGCACATCTACACTCCCGGGACTATGTGTATGCCAAGTGTGGTTCCTAAATTAGCAGTACTTTTCGAGATACAGGTGTATACAAAAGCGTCTTCATTTTTCTTTTTTTTCTTTTTTTTTTTTTTAAAAAGCTGTTTTCTTCGCCATGCTGTATCTCAAAAAGTATTTCACCAGATGCTACCCCGTTCACAGGGTTTGTTGAGCCTGTCAATCCGACCCCACACACACACACACACACACACACACACACACACACACACACACACACACACACACACACACACACACACACACACACACACACACACACACACACACACACACACACACACACACGAATGTTCATGCATATCGATGGAGATTAACAAATACATACATTTCACTTTGAGTAATAAATAACTCAGCACTTACCTTTTAGTGTTAGGAAAAACGTGGTCTTTTTTTGTGGAATCGGCTACCGGGTTTGGTGTTTTTCAAATTTGACTTTGCAATAACCAATTTAACAAAAAAATACTGGAAAAAACGGTTTTGTGGACGATGGTACAAATCACGCTGTGGAAACATCCAGCGACGGGCGTTAACCAATGAGAGAGGACTGATCACGTGTCTCAAATCATTCCGCGTGACTCTTCCAATGAAAGCGGGGCGGTGACAGCGTGTTAGTCACGTGATATCCGCGTGTTCCCTTCTCTCACATGATTTGATCTCTGTTGTCGCGGAGATTTACTCTGCTGGAGACGCGGGGGCGGGACGGGGGTGTCCTGCCGGTACCCCGTTGTCAGGCACGGGGCAGTGGGGGGCGTTCTCCTGGGGCGCTCTGGCGGTCAGCTAAGAGCAGCCCGAGTGTTGCTGTTCACTCGATTTCATCAATAAAATAGCTTTCTATTTTGGAAGATAAAAGTTGTACTCTTGGATTCTTACCGCCGCTACAATCGGGGTCCGTTTCTGTCTGCAATATTATGATACAGGTCATACTTGCAAAACTCGTATATTAATCAACGTTTTAATTTTCTTTCATGATACAAAGTGGAATGCAAAACAAATTAAATAAATAATAATAATAATAATAATAATAATAATAATAATAACACAGTAATATTTTTTTTATACAGTGTGGAGTAGTGGTTAGGGCTCTGGACTCTTGACTGGAAGGTCGTGGGTTCAATCCCTGGTAGGGGACACTGCTGCTGTACCCTTGAGCAAGGTACTTTACCTAGATTGCTCCAGTAAAAACCCAGCAGTATAAATACAAACTAAAAAATAGAAATATGTACATTGCGATCTTACAGTTCAGCGCCACAGTCAAACCACGCGATATCTGTTTGAAGTAAAGCCCCGCCCCTGCCGCATCATTTCGCAATTGCTATACACAGCTCCAGAATGAGTGACACATTGGATAGCCAATCTCTACGACATAAAACTATACTGTAGTATCCCTCTATCACGTGACTTTTTTTACACCCACGTCACGTGTTCCCAGCAAAGGCTGAGCGCTGATCTGCTTTCAGTGACAGCAAACAAAACACAATTCGTAGTGTAATATTTGGGTTTGGAAGTGGTGAAGAAATAACTCTTAATATCAACAACGGATGGATGCAGACAGATTACAATCTGACAGTTTGATTAAAAACAGCTCACACGAATGTCAACAACTGCGCCACCCCACACACACTTCTGGGTTTTGTCAATAAAGCTTAGGAAAACAAAATCTTTAAATAACTTTATACAAACAATTGAAGGCAAACACTCGTACACTATTCAAGCAATACTGCACAGCAAGCTTAATGCTACCAGGAGAGTTTAACCAACTTGCTAGCCTTTTAACAGTAAGTATTTTCATTTATTATTAACCACTTCAACTCCAGATGTAAAAATGAAACCCCTTCCCAGGTACCAGATTTTGAAAATAATAATAATAATAATAATAATAATAATAATAATAATGTTTTCAAATCTGTAGTTGCTATAAAATGTTAACATATGATGAATAAAACACAAATAAATGACTTAAACTGTGTTTTTCATTAACCCTTTATGCTGCTGTGTACTACATACCCATATTCAATATAGAGATAAAAACGTTTTTTGTTTTTTTTTAACAATGAAAACAAAAAAGCTGCTAATAACAATAATAATCAGTAAACAGTAATTATCAAATAAATACAACTTCAAAACGTGTGCCAGTTTTGACTTGCTCTGTGCCATTTATTGAAATGTTCAATACAACAGAACCCGGGATTGCCTTCGCAACCACTGCACATTTTTCTTTTCTTTTGTCTTTTCTTTTGTTTTAATTTTCATAGCAGACCCTGTACCTTTTTTACAGTGTCTGCTTCGCTTGTGTTGGAGGGATAGTCACAAATGCTTGTACACAGCTACTTTGCACAGGCATTGTGATGGATCTGGCTGCCGCATTGCCTGTACCCAGTGCTGTGTTTTGATAGTATTTAGTCACAGCACTGCCATTTCAAACCAAACAGCTTCCCGTTTGCAGCTGGCTTACCTGTAAAGTAACTGCATGCTCTTCTGTTCGTACAGTTTGTATTGTTCTTGGCTCCACATCCTCTTCATCATAATCACTGAGTGATAAGTCAGCATCACTGTTGCTGGTATCGAAATCCTCCGAACCAACTTCACTCCCGTTGCTCATTATAGAAAGACCACGTACGTTGCCATGTTTAGCTTTCGCTAAAAACTATATAAACTACAACTAAACAAGTAAAACTAATAGTAAAACAAAACATAATAATTTAAAACACTATATATATAAAAGCCGACTGCTTTTTTTCACACTGCGGACTCACCATGTAGCCACCCAAGAGCTACAACGTTGGTGGACAACGCAGCTCTCGGGCAGCTTACAGGCAAGCCCGCAGGCGCCCAGCCAGACTACAGGGGTCGCTGGTGCGCGGTGAGCCGAGGACACCCTGGCCAACCTAGCCCTCCCTCCCCTCGGGCGGCGCCCCCTGGAAGCTCCTGTCCTCCGTCGGCAAAGGAATAAGCTGGACTTGAACTCGCGACGTCCAGACTATAGAGCGCATCCTGCACTCCACGTGGAGCGCCTTTACTGGATGCGCCACTCGGGAGCCCCATTTTACATTTGTTATTAATTTTGTAAATATACATGTTAACCTAATTTTTTAAATACCTATCGAGCCTAAACAATAACAAAAATAATGTTGCAGTCGAATATCGTACGCAGTAAGACCGAGTGTTTAACTTTAAAACACGTATTTGTCACGCTTTTCAAACACGTCACTGTGTTTATAATTCTAAATGTGTTTAGGATTTAGTTTGTTTTGTAAACTCATGGACGCGTTTATGATTTGTAAAACATTTTTTAAACATTCGTACAGGTTTATAACAGGGCTGGTGTTTAAAATATAAACATTCAACTTATCCAAAAAAAAAGCACAGATTAAAAACACATAACGTTGAGCGTTATTTAGAGTTCCAAATGACTAAACGTCAACACCTGATGACGTATAAACACTGCTGTTTAGGAATAGAACGTTTCTATTATACATGTATACACACGTGCCGTTCAGATATTAAACGCGTCACACGTTCTTGGGTGTACAGTGTAACGTCAGTGTTTTCTGTGTTTACGCAAGATGGCTGACTCTATAAGTTGAAGTGATACCGATAGTGATACGTCGGTACAGATAGGAGACCCCGGTAAGTATTACTGTAACCAGAGCTATAGCTGCCAGTGTTTCTATGCGGTACAATTTTACACGTCCATAGCGCCTGAGTGCTTAACAACACAAAGATTGGATAATCTAATCAAAGCTATGGACTGAAAGTCAGGTTTTAAATAAAGTCTTAAACTAGAAGTTATTGCACCTGCTTCCCGAATATTCCGAGCAAGAGAATTCCTTAGATGCGGGGCACAGTAACTGAAAAGCCCAGGAACCATAACACACCTAAACACCTGTATATGCTACTGTCTGCTTCTGAAAGCCGTTTCAAAATACAGAGCACCGAGCCCACACCACATAATACAAAACCCAGCCTCGCAGGCTTAAAACAGAGACAAGTGCCGTGTTTATTATGAAGTATGTTTCAGCACGCTGAGAGCCGGATCCCATCAAGTCTCCTCAAACTACAGCAACTCAATGTACAGAAGTTATTAACCAAAAAAAAGGGGAGTTAACATTTAATATTTTTTTTTTTTACTAACAATAATAATAATACATTTTATTTATATAGTTATAATTTTGTGAAGCACATGAGACGCACGCATATAAAAACAAAGGTTAAATTATTATTATTATTTATTTATTTATTTATTTCTTATCACACGCCCTTACCTTACAGTTGTATACAAAAAAATGCATATCCAGAATTACAGTACAATTAAGAGCAAAGCTACAAAATACAATGATTTCAGTCCTAATAAGAGCGATTACAAAACCCAGTAAGATTTGATATCGGGGCAGCTCCAGAGCGGAGAACAGTGTTGATCGTTATATCCGGGTTAGCTACGAGCGCATGTGAAATACAAAATACTTCAGATTAGGTTAAGTGCAATAGGGAGCAGATAAGTGCAAGTAAATGAAATACAGATCACAACAAAGTCCAAAACTAAACTACAGAATGAAACCCTACACAGCTGAGTCCCTTTCTAAAGTATGGTGGTGTAATTACAGCAAAGTGGCTCCTTACTCCGGTATTTTTGTGTGAGGTAATGCTTTCTTTTCTTCCCTTAATCACAAAGCTGCCCTGCCACCTCTTTCTGTAAGAAGAGACGTGTAGGGAGACGTCATCAGTGTGTTTCCAAAGTACTTCCGTTTTTGTTTTCGCTGCAGTATGCGTCTGTTGAAGTAGAAAGGGTATCTTTTTATAATAGCAATGCTTGCTTTATTTATAAAGCTTTCTGGAAATCTAAATAAACCATGTCATATGCTTTGCAATTACCCATTGTCGATGTTGCATCCTCAAAAAATCAAGCAGGTTAGTTAGACACGATCTCCCTTTCCTAAAACCATGCTGACTGTTTCGCAGGATATTGTTACCATATAGGTAATTTTCCATTTTGGATCTTATTATAGTTTCCATAAGTTTACATATAATAGAAGTCAGGCTTATTGGCCTGTAGTTACCTGGTTCAGTTTTGTCTCCCTTTTTGTGGATCGGTATTACGTTTGCAATTTTCCAGTCTGTCGGTACAACCCCTGTGTCAAGAGACTGTTGCATGATCTTGATTAGCGGTTTGTAAATAACTTCTTTCATTTCTTTGAGTACTATTGGGAGGATCTCATCCGGCCCAGGGGATTTGTTTATTTTAAGAGCTCCTAGTCCCTTTAACACTTCTGCCTCTGTTATGCTAAAGTTATTTAAAACTGGATAGGAACAGGTCAACATGTGGGGCATGTGGGGCATGTTGTCCGTATCCTCCTTTGTAAAAACTTGTGAAAAGTAATCATTTAATATATTCGCTATTTTTTTGTCTATGATTTTGCCATTTGTGTCTCTTAGACATTTAACCTCCTCTTTTGAAGATTCTCTTGCTTTTAATATATTGGAAAAACATTTTGGAATTGGTGTTAGCCCCCTTAGCAATGTTCATTTCTCTCTCTCTCTCTCTCTCTCTCTTGGCCTTTCTAACTTCCTTTTTGACTTATGTTTGCAGTTCCAAGTACTCTTTATGTGTACTTTGTTTTTGGTCCCTTTTAAACGCTCTGTAAAGTGCCTTTTTTCAGCTGAATATTTTTTTTTTTTAAATTGATCTATTAAACCATTTTGGCCATTTTGTTTTAGATTTAGATTTGTCTACTTTTGGGATGTAATTGTTTTGCACCTCTAGTACTACATTTTTAAAAAACAGCCATCCTTTTCTGTGGATGTTTTCTCTATTTTACTCCAATCTACTTCTGTTAGTCTCTGTTTCATACCTTCATAGTTTGCTTTTCTAAAATTGTAAACCTTAGCTTTAGTCATTACTTTTTGGGTTTTGAAAATCACTTCAAATGAAACCATGTTGTGGTCTGAGTTTGCCAATGGCTCTCTGACCTCTGTTTTAGTTATTCTGTCTTCGTTATTTGAAAAGACTAAATCAAGGCATGCTTCCCGTCTCGTCGGTGCCTTGACAAATTGCGTTAGGAAGCAGTCATTTGTCATATGACCAGAGTCAGAATAGTGCTACTTGACCAGGGTCAGAATTGAGTTACATGACCATAGTCACCCTTACGGAAATGTCCCATAGAATCCTATAGTAGTACTATAGGACTCTCTATAGGACTAAAAGGGTTTTAAAGGAATCCTGTAGGATTCTTTAAAAAAAAGTATCCTCCTATAGTACTCAAAAGGGTCTCCCTATAGTACCTCAATAGGACTCCTCCTATAGTATGCAAAAGAATAATACTATGACTCTGTTTAGGACTGAAAATGTAAGAATGACTTTTACAGTATATACTAGGTTTATAGATTGAATAAAGCAAAATACTTAACTTTTAATAAACCGTTTAATAAACCTATTTATTTAATTACCAGATACTGAAAATAGCACATTAGTAGGAACAAAATAATGTATAATAAATTTAAGCAGAGCTGTTTTTGTTTTATTTTATTCTGTTTTAAAATATTTCTGATATAGCTGGGGTGTGTAAACTTTTTAAAACAAAATAAAAGCACATCATAGTAAATAACACAAGTGTTGCCTGCAGATAACTTCAAGTAACCCTTAATATTTAAAAAGACAAAGCAGCAGCCATAATGAATATGGACATAATTTATTGTCCTACAAAATTTTAAATAGATATAATAAATTATTATATACAAATATGCACATTTTTAAAAAATATAAATAAATCAACAGATGTACAGACTCCTTTACTTTAACCATATACGTTTTCTTTTTGACAATAACAATACTATATTATCCTGTTCATACATGTGTAACAGGGTGGAGGCTGGGCGTGAACTGGCAACCCTACGCACTCCAAGTGAGCATCTAAACCACAATGCAAAAGAGCCGAGCTCGTCTGCATACATGGTTTTAGAGCTCTTAACCTCCTCTCTTCTCATCGACAGGGGACAGAATCCGTAATGGCACTATACCACACAACACTGCACGTTACACATGTCAAAACAGAAAGAGTTGTACCACGTCCTTATCGCTAGGCTGTGAATTTGTGATTTGTGAAAAGGGCAGGACAATTGCAGTCACTTGTGTTCTTTTTTTAATTTTCCTGCAAGCTGCCTTCCTTCTTTACTTGCACAGTATTTAATTTCCAAGTGGTGCTCTAGCTGTGAGAAACAGCTGTCTGTGATATGTAAAACATCAGGAAGACACAGGCATTAACTGTGTATTGCTCACGCTGACAAACATGTCTGCATGTCCATGTTATAAGGCTTGATAATGCTTCATGTTCATCTAAAATTTCTGTTGCGCTTCCTGATTCTAATAGGTCCTGTAATGCTGCCAACAGAGTTGAAAGGTCATAGCAAGCATCATATGAACTTTTGGAATCAGAAAATAAAAAAATGGACAGTCACTTAGCAGTCTAGAGCAGTAATTTAGCTCAAAGCTACTTAGAGAAAACTATAGGAGAAAAATGATAAAACTTAATATTGCAGCAAAGAACTCCGAATGATTGCCAACCTCATAACAAGATTAGGAATAAGTAAAACAAAAAACAACATTAAAATGGAATTTGAATCTATTTACTCTTTAATAATTTAGTAATAATAATTTCGTATGAAAATTGTTTTGTACATTCTGATGAAAACATGGTTAACATTGATTAATTTGTGAAGAATTGTTGAAACGCTCATTTTAAAGTATGAAACACCTAATCCCTTTCAACTTCATTTGGCATGAAATTCACAGAACTCTTCTCATCAATTGACATCCTAACACATTTCCTTTCCAAATGGTCCAAAAACACAGCCTCTGTTTTATCATTCTTGTGAATTTCAATGAGAAAGTTTGAGGATATGCTAAACTCTCTACTGTATATAAAATCTGCAATTTTTTTCCAGTTTCTTCACAGTCAATATAGCTATCTCTCTCCCATGAACAGAGCATGGCCCATCTCTGCACTTTACTAGCAGAAGAGAGGTTAGTTCAACAACATGACTATTTTGCAATTCAGCTGTAAAGTTAGACCTTTTCATTACATGGTTATAGTTTTTAGTGCGATACAAAACATGATTGTAAATAAACCTGTCATACACAAGTACTTCTTTTTTAACTTGATGACCAAGTAGAAATTCTTGTTGATCCAATAAGTTTTTTTAAGAAAATATGTACAGGTTCACTGGCACTTTGTATGCTTGTAGCTTTTTTACCTTTTTTATCACAGTATACATTTCACACACTTGTTTTGATACGCTCTGTGTACCCTAGAAAAGGCTTTTTAATACCCTGTTGTACCCTTCATAAGGGAAAGCAGAGGTTGCCCAAAGAGCTCCCCAGTCACTAACACCTCTAGGTAAATGCAGAAGTAGATGGACATTAAAGGTCAAGTGACTTTTACCACACAGAGTCTCAGTTTGGTTTACAAACTCCTTAAGAACCACACTTACTTTTCTAAGAGTTTCTCTAGTAATTGAGTCTGTCAAAAGATTATTCACTGAATAGACCAAGTAAAACCAATGTTGAATGTATCTCAAAGGTAAAATCCCCCTTACTACACCAAGAAGAACACAGTGCATGTATTCAGATACAAAAGACCGTGACATATTCAAAACAGGTAAAAACAACAACGGGGAAGAGCCTTTAACACCATTCACTGGGTTTCCACTTTCAGAAGCAGCAATTGCATCTGCTTTGTGCTGTTCATGAGTTCTTATAGGTGGATCTTTTTCTTTAATGGGGTGTACTCTAGTGAATTCTCTTCCCTTGTGAACATGCTGACCAGGATGCAGACAAAAGTCACAACCATACTTGCCATTAAACAGGGTTGTGTTACGAAGGGCTGGTCTAGCCACCGAATCTGCTGAACAAATTAAAGTATGTATTTTAACAACCTTCTGACCTTCTCCTGGAATTATTACTGTTACACCTGTTTTGTGCAAATCAGTTAACTCTTTAACAAAAACACTCAAGTAGCTATCCATCCTGGGCTTTCCTGGGCCAAACCACAGACATGACAACAGAACATTGTTGATTCTTAACTTGTATGGGAGTTCATTCACCATTACCTGAATAGGCCAGAAACTGCTTCTGGATGATTTAAATACTTAAACACCATCACTGTTCCACTGAAGAGAAATGCCATTCTGACCAAACTGTGTGGAATTCCTTACTTTTTGGTACAGTTTCCCAGATGTGACATCACCTATCTCTCTGCTTCTAGTGTGGACATTTTTCTGGATGGAATCTAAAACGGCTTCTTTTTCAAGCAGTTCCTGCTTTTTCAATGGGAGCTGGATGAAAAAGTGACCAGCCTTTTTGTTTAATTCTTTATTAAACCCCTCACCACATTCTGGACAGGAATCTACATTATCATTCTCAGGGCAGATGTATGATTGGCATATTTTACAAAAAAAATGCAGCACCATAGATGACAAGTCTGCACAATTGAACTTTTTGTACAGATAGTATTTGGTTGTTTTAGGAAAGTCTTTAACATGACATGACATAAGTTCAAGAAGATTATCCAAAGCAGAATCTGTCAGTCGATGTTTCAATGCAAAGGTCACTTTCATTTTTACTGAGCGGTGCTCCTGGATATAGTGGGTGATTGTCAAACTCATCCTACAGAAGAGAGGAAATACAGTTAGGAAGAGTAGAACCTACAGGAAATCTTAAATGGTATTATCATTGATCAGAAACGTTATCTGGAATGCATAACTTTAAACAAACACAACAGGATATATCACAATTCATAAAATTCGTAAAAATGGTTTAATTCTGGATTTGCAAAAGTGTAAGATACTGTAGCGGTGGTGCGAATGGATGGACTGTGGGGGTGTATTTAGACAGGGGAAGTTGAAAACAATTTTTGTCCAGTGTGTACTGTGTTAAGTGTTGTGGGCGCCAGGGTTGTATTGTATTTTGTGTGTGTCTCTCTCTCCCCGCTGTTATCTTGCCTGCTGTTTCTGTGCAGTCTGCAAGTGTTGACGTGAGTGCGCTGTTTGTGTTCTGTTCTGTTCTGTGTTCTGAGTCGGGTTCGCTTTTCTCAATAGCTACTTTACCAAACCAATGTAGTAAGACCATCGTTTAGGTAAGTGTTTCCCAAACATCATTGAAACTACTAGCTCTTGAACTTCTACTTGAGTTCACGAGCGGTCTGAGGGAATCGTGAAATGTTTGGGTAATGCATTGTGACACCATAGAAACCAAAAACATAATAGTTCACCAAACGAAAAATATATCTGCACACTTGATTTTGCTAAATAATTCATGTGTTTCAAACCTGCCTACGCTCTTAAGAAACCACCATATGATGCACTTCAAGACCGCTAGTTAAGTTGCAGCTTCACGTGGGGTTTTGGGATCGATCGCACAGAAATCGATCGAACGCCGCTGCAGTAAACCGTAATAATTAATAATCTTCAAACTCCAAGTACGACTGTTATAGGGAATTGGAGACGTATCCCTATTTAGTGTGGTTCAAGTTAAGAGCTATTCCATTTTAACCTCACTGCCTGGTCTGATCTTTTATTTTCCACCGTCACCGCCGCAGAACATTGCCCATAGCATGCTCAACGCTACAATATTATACTTGAACACTACAAGCAATGCCATCTTAGGTCTTGCATGTTCATTTTAAAATAATGTACCCAAGGCATCGGTGGTCTCTGTATGTGTGTTATTGTGCTTATGAACTATTTTAAATTGCTTACATAAAGTACTCGCATTCATTTATGCAAAATAATTTAACAATGTAATGTGTCAAGGGATAGACAGAGCTGTAAGCCTAGGCTGTTAGCAAATTGGTTGTGAAATTGGTCAAAGCAAACTATATACACTCGTTAGTTCTAAATAAATGTAAATTAAGTAAATGTAATGCAGTTGTGCATATAATTGTCATTACATGTTATGGGATTGGATGTTAAGCATACAGTATACACGGTAAGATTATATAACATTTAAAAGATTATATACAGACGTGCTCAAATTTGTTGGTACCCTTACAGCTCATTGAAATAATGCTTCATTCCTCCTGAAAAGTGATGAAATTAAAAGCTATTTTATCATGTATACTTGCATGCCTTTGGTATGTCATAGAATAAAGCAAAGAAGCTGTGAAAAGAGATGAATTATTGCTTATTCTACAAAGATATTCTAAAATGGCCTGGACACATTTGTTGGTACCCCTTAGAAAAGATAATAAATAATTGGATTATAGAGATATTTCAAACTAATTAGTTTCCTTAATTAGTATCACACATGTCTCCAATCTTGTAATCAGTCATTCAGCCTATTTAAAAGTAGTCACTGTGCTGTTTGGTACCATTGTGTGCACCACACTGAACATGGACCAGAGAAAGCAAAGGAGAGAGTTGTCTGAGGAGATCAGAAAGAAAATAATAGACGAGCATGGTAAAGGTAAAGGCTACAAGACCATCTCCAAGCAGCTTGATGTTCCTGTGACAACAGTTGCAAATATTATTAAGAAGTTTAAGGTCCATGGAACTGTAGCCAACCTCCCTGGGCGCAGCCGCAAGAGGAAAATCGACCCCAGAGTGAACAGAAGGATAGTGCGAATGGTAGAAAAAGAACCAAGGATAACTGCCAAAGAGATACAAGCTGAACTCCAAGGTGAAGGTACGTCAGTTTCTGATCGCACCATCCGTCGCTTTTTGAGCGAAAGTGGGCTCCATGGAAGAAGACCCAGGAGGACTCCACTTTTGAAAGAAAAACATAAAAAAGCCAGACTGGAATTTGCTAAAATGCATATTGACAAGCCACAATCCTTCTGGGAGAATGTCCTTTGGACAGATGAGTCAAAACTGGAGCTTTTTGGCAAGTCACATCAGCTCTGTGTTCACAGACGAAAAAATGAAGCTTTCAAAGAAAAGAACACCATACCTACAGTGAAACATGGAGGAGGCTCGGTTATGTTTTGGGGCTGCTTTGCTGCGCCTGGCACAGGTTGCCTTGAATCTGTGCAGGGCACAATGAAATCTCAAGACTATCAAGGCATTCTGGAGCGAAACGTACTGCCCAGTGTCAGAAAGCTCTGTCTCAGTCGCAGGTCATGGGTCCTCCAACAGGATAATGACCCAAAACACACAGCTAAAAGCACCCAAGAATGGATAAGAACAAAACATTGGACTATTCTGAAGTGGCCATCTATGAGTCCTGATCTGAATCCTATCGAACATCTATGGAAAGAGCTGAAACTTGCAGTCTGGAGAAGGCACCCATCAAACCTGAGACAGCTGGAGCAGTTTGCTCAGGAAGAGTGGGCCAAACTACCTGTTAACAGGTGCAGAAGTCTCATTGAGAGCTACAGAAAACGTTTGATTGCAGTGATTTCCTCTAAAGGTTGTGCAACAAAATACTAGGTTAGCGGTCCCATCATTTTTGTCCATGCCATTTTCATTTGTTTTCTTATTTACAATATTATGTTGAATAAAAAATCAAAAGCAAAGTCTGATTTCTATTAAATATGGAATAAACAATGGCGGATGCCAATTACTTTTGTCAGTTTCAAGTTATTTCAGAGAAAATTGTGCATTCTTCGTTTTTTGTGGAGGGGTACCAAATTTGAGCACGTCTGTAGGTATTTTTCTTAATATAATTTTACTTACATTTTGACAGTCCACTTCAAATTCACACTGGGTGGAGAGGCAGGAAGCCCTATTAAACTCTGTTTCATCTTCACCTGAATTGGAAACCTCTTCATCGGACAGCTGTAAAACAGTAATAATTTAGTGTATAATAAAGTAGATTTTACATTTATTTAAATTCAGAATTCTCATTTTTGCAATCTATTTTTTGGGTGGTTCAAACTACAGTCAGACGTATACCCTTCCCTCATATCAACACAGTTGTAACTTTGTTTATTTTGGTTAGAGGTCTACAATGTAGCAGCCTACTTCAAGTTCAAAGTAGTATAATTGCTTATAGCCACATTGATCTCAGGGGAATCCTCATGCAACTGGTGTTCGAGGCCGCAGGGCGAGTTATATTAAAACATATTTCTACCACGAAAACCATTTGAAATGTACAGTTTTTATCTATAAAACCGGATCATTAAGACATGCTTTAATTTACTCCTTAGAATTAATACTCTCGTAGGGTTAAATGGCATTCCCTTGTGATTTTGTATTGGAGCTATGAAATAGCTGAGCGAGATCCAGGGAAACTGAATTACACTCTTCTGTAAAGCCGATTCACCCATACATAAATAAAGTAAACATCTGAAGCACATTTTTTTTTTAAGTGTCCTATAATATAACTCAATGTATGGGATATCGAATTGCCTTTACACTTCCTTTCAAATAACGAATATAAGAGTAGAATTATCCCTCGGTAACATTATATCCAAAACCTATATTTTTCGGCAGGACAGTTCTCCTCGTGGTTTTCAAGAAGTCCTGTTTCATCACCGAGGAAGAAAACTTGATCAGGTGTTAGGACAGTGTTAAGGGAAGTCTCAGTTGGTTCCTCCTCATTTTCCGTTGAGCAGCCAGGCTGGCTATAAGTACATTCATTTATTTCTATCCCTCTCCTTACTTTTGTCATACGAGGCATATCTTCTTCTGCTTCATGATGTAAGAAACGTTTATGACACCCTCTCCATTTCAATAAAAGTCACCTTATCGGAGAGTAAACTGTCAACAAAAGAGAGAAGTGCTGCTGACTGCCTGCATGGCGCGCGCCCTACTTTTCAAATGTACCTGCACGAGACCAGCAAAGTGACCGTTTGTGTTTGACAGGTGGCTCCCACAGTATTACATACCACTTCATGGAGCAGTAAAGAGATGGAGAAAATGTCATTTGCATTGTTTGATTTTTTTTGAAGAGAATGCGATAGAAATTGGCAAGAAAGAGTGGATTGTAGAATTTGATGAACGTAGTTACAAAAATAATGTAATTGAAACCAAAAATGTTTATGAGATGGTGGACTTAAACCTAGTGGAAAAGGGGACCTTCAAAAGAAAAATCCAAAATGGTTAACCTGTCCATCTTATGTACTGGCAATAGGTAAGACAAAGTGTAATGCTCTATATCAATTTGTCAATCAACTAAAAAGATTAAATAATGCTGAGGAAACTGAAGGTATGGGATGGACACCCTTGCTTACAGTAAACAGTATATATATATATATATATATATATATATATATATATATATATATATATATATATATATATATATACAGTGCCTTGCATAAGTATTCACCCCCCTTGGACTTTTCCACATTTTGTAATATTACAACCTGGAATTAAAATGGATTTAATTAGGATTTTTTGTGACTGATCTACACAAAATAGTCCATAATGTCAAAGTGGGGAAAAAAAATCTACATATTTTTCAAAATTATTTACAAATAAAAAACTGTCTTGATTGCATAAGTATTCACCCCCTTTGCTGTGACACCCCTAAATAAGCTCTGGTGCAACCAATTGCCTTCAGAAGTCACATAATTAGTTGAATGGAGTCCACCTGTGTGCAATTAAAGTGTCACATGACCTCAGATTAAATACACCTGTTTCTGGAAGGCCACAGTTTGTTAAAGAGCATATCAAAACAAACAGCATCATGAAGACCAAGGAGCTATCTAAACAATTCTGGGATAAAGTTCTGGAGAAGCACCAATCAGGGTTGGGTTATAAAAAAATATCCCAAACTTTGAACATCCCCCGGAGCACCGTTAAATCCATTATTAAGAAATGGAAAGAATATGGCACAACCGCGACTCTGCTTAGAGAAGGCCGTCCACCAAAATTCAGTGACCAGGTAAGGAGGGCATAAGTCAGAGAAGCAACCAAGAGGTCAATGGTAACTCTGAAGGAGCTGGAGAGATCCACAGCTGAGATGGGAGAAACCGTCCATGGGACAACTATAACCCAGGCGCTCCACAAAGCTGGGCTTTATGGAAGAGTGGCGAGAAGAAAGCCATTTCTGAAAAAAACCCATATCAAATCCTGTTTGGATTTTGCCAAAAGGCATGTGGGAGACACAGCAAACATGTGGAAAAGGGTTCTCTGGTCTAATGAGACCAAAATTGAACTTTTTGGCCTTAGCGCAAAACGCTATGTGTGGCGCAAAGCCAACACTGCTCATCACCCTGAGAACACCATCCCCACGGTGAAGCATGGTGGTGGCAGCATGTTATAACATGTTATGGGGATGCTTTTCATCGGCAGGGACTGGGAAACTGGTCAGGACTGAGGGCAAGATGGATGGAGCCAAATACAGGGAAATTCTAGAGGAAAACCTGTTTCAGTCTGCAAGAGGACCAGTGACTGGGAAGGTTCACCTTCCAGCAGGACAATGACCCTAAACACACAGCCAAAGCTACACTGGAGTGGTTTAAAAACAAGAACCTGAATGTCTTAGAATGGCCCAGTCAAAGCCCAGACATCAATCCGATTGAGAATCTGTGGCAAGACTTGAAAATTGCTGTTCACCAACGGTCCCCATCCAACTTGACAGAGCTTGAGCAATTTTGCCAAGAAGAATGGGCAAAATTTGCAGGATTCAGATGTGCAAAGCTGGTAGAGACTTACCCAAAGCCAAAGGTGCTTCTACCAAGTATTGACTCAGGGGGGTGAATACTTATGCAACCAACAAATGTCTTTTTTTTTGTTTAATTAAACAAAACAAAAAATGTGTCACAATAAAAAATATTTTGCACCTTCAAAGTGTTAAGTATGTTGTGTAAATCAAATGGTAAAAATCCCAATTAAATACATTTTAATTCCAGGTTGTAACACTACAAAATGTGGAAAAGTCCAAGGGGGGTGAATACTTATGCAAGGCACTGTATATATATTGTGACATTTACTTTTTTTGTTTTAATGAACTAGCCTACATACTAAACAGTGAACATACAATCAATACTGCTGTATAATCATAACTCTTACTCTAAGTTACTGAGGTAAAATTATACCTAATTCTCTCAGAACACTACCTTCACTTTAAAAGCTGTTATTACTACTTTGTATGGTATTTTCGTATTACTATTGATATCTATAGTAACATACAAATCAAGGCTATTTTCACCTTAGTACGAGAACATTATGGGGTACCATGTTTCCGTTACAAGGTGTATAAAGACCCACTGTTGAATTTTAACCAGTGTAGGCACAGTATAAATATGATTAAATATGAACTATTTTTTAGGGGACTGGCAGACTGTTTCACAAAAAGCAAAGTGTATACTTAATTATGAAAAGGAGGAAACCCCTTCCAAGTGTAAGCGGGATAAATGCCGGGACCAAAACAACTATCATGACAATGATAGAAATACTTTAATGTGGCCTAATATTTATTTTTAAGAATGTGAAGTGCAGACTAATCTAATCATAACTATATAATATAACGCATTTAGTCATAAATACTACAAATAATAAAATAAAATATAAAAATAATAAACAGCAAAAGACAGCTAACATTTCAACATATACTTTAGAACTCCCAGATATACTGGAACGAGTGGAATTACTGAAAATGGATTTGTCCACCACCAACTATGCCAACACCAATATACAACAATGGGGGAAAAGAGAGATGAGGTAGGAAAATTGTGTTATTTAGGTTACTACCCGATGACCGTCTGCAGGCTTAGTAATGCCCTGAACCAAAGGCGAGGGAGCATAATACTAAGGTATAACCCGAACAAGAGGGTGTTACTATATGGAGAGGTTTGTCTCCAAAAATACTGAAGTACACAGTATCCATGGCGTAAAAGTGATAAAAAGGAGGTATTTTCATGCAGTTTGATATATGTATATATTATATAACTATTTCACTTACCCACACCTTTGTTTATGATTTTAGAAGGTACAACGGACTGAAAAAGCGTCAGTATCAAAAAGGAAGCTACAGATGTGTTGTCACAAAGACACAATGAAGCTAACTGCAGACCTATTACGGGTATTTCACACTGCTGAAGAACTTGCCAATAAATCCCTGACTGGATTCAAATCCAATGCACATAAGGATTCACAAGCAAAACAACCCCTTAATCCAGATATTGTGGATGCGATTATTGGTAAGAACAATCACATTTTAATTCTGTAAAAGCTTGTATAAGCAAGCAATAACGCATGAAAAGGCATGCAGTTTTACTGAGGTTGCCAGGCTGTGGTAGGTGTCTATTTTATACTTAAACTTATGGTCAGGTATGAAGGCTTTAGAAGCTCTATTTGGAATTATTGTCCCTATTTACTAATCTTTAAGGAGTGTTCTGATGTTCGAATGTTTTGTTAAGGACTATTACTTTAAATCCTTTTTGACTTAATAATGTTTAAAGTAATAAAAGCCATTGAGACTACTTTGTTTTAGGTCTTATTCAGATTTTTAAAGCATTATTTAAACTCCAAACATGTGTATTGATACTGAAGCATTCCTTAAAACACTTTAGTAAATAGAGCCCATTATTTGAATATTATTACTACATAAATGTAGTTTGAAATATAGGACCCTATTCTTAAAACTTTTGGGCCATGTAGCCTAGTTAGTATACTTACCAAAGGTCGGTTCTCCCTTGCACCATCTGATGGTTGGAATCAGGCACCTTTGGCAGCAATTACAGCCATGAGTCTATTTGGATAAGACTCTACCAGCTTTGCACATCTGGACACTGCAATTTTTGCCCATTCTTCTTTGCAAAATTGCTCAAGCTCCGTCAAGTTGGATGGGGACCTTTGGTGAACAGCAATTTTCTACTCTTTCCACATATTCTCAATTAGATTGAGGTCCGGGCTTTGACTGGGCCACTCCAGGACATTGACCTTTTTGTTTTTAAGCCACTCCAGTGTGGCTTTGGCTGTATGTTTGGGGTCATTGTCCTGCTGGAAGATGAATCTTCTCCCAAGTCCCAGGTCTCTTGCAGACTTCAGCAGGTTTTCCTTCAGGATTTCTCTGTACTTTGCCGCATCCATTTTGCCCTCTATCTTCACAAGCTTTCCAGGCCCTGACGCAGAGAAGCATCCCCATAGCATGATGCTGCCACCACCATGCTTCACGGTAGCGATGGTGTTCTCAGGATGATGTGCGGTGTTAGGCTTACGCCAAACATAGCGCTTAGCGTTGAGGCCAAAAAGCTCTATTCTGGTCTCATCAGACCATAGAATCTTCTTCCACTTGGTCTCAGAGTCTCCCACATGCCTTCTGGGAAACTCTAGCCGAGATATGATGCAAGTTTTTTTCTTTTTGCCACTCTCCCATAAAGGCCAGTTTTGTGAAGCACCCGGGCTATTGTTGCCATATGCACAGTGTCTCCCAGCTCAGCCGTGGAACACTGTAACTCCTTTAGAGTTGCCATAGGCCTCTTGGTGGCCTCCCTGACTAGTGCCCTATACGCCCGGATACTACGTTTTTGAGGACGGCCTGTTCTAGACAGATTCACAGTTGTGCCATATTCTCTCCATTTCTTAATAATGGACTTTACTGTGCTCTGAGAGGATATTCAATGCCTTGGAAATGTTCTTATATCCTACCCCTGATTGGTGCTTTTGAAGAACCTTATTCCGGATTTGCTTTGAATGTTCCTTCATCTTCATCATGTAGTTTTTGTTAGGAAATGTACTAACCAACTGTGGGACCTCCCAGAGACAGGTGTATTTAACCTGAAATCATGTGAAACACCTTAATTGCACACAGGTGGACTCCATTCAACTAATTATGTGACTTCTAAAGACAATTGGATGCACCAGAGCTTATTTAGGTGTGTCATAGCAAAGGGGGTGAATACTTATGCAATCAATTATTTTCTGTTTTATATTTGTAATTAATTTAGAACAATTTGTAGATTTTATTTTTCACTTTGAAATTATGGACTTTTCTTGTGTTGATCAGTGGCAAACATAGCGCTTAGCGTTGAGGCCAAAAAGCTCTATTTTGGTCTCATCAGACCATAGAATCTTCTTCCACTTGGTCTCAGAGTCTCCCACATGCCTTCTGGGAAACTCTAGCTGAGATTTGATGCGAGTTTTTTTCAACAATGGCTTTCTTTTTGCCACTCTCCCATAAAGGCCAGTTTTGTGAAGCACCCGGGCTATTGTTGCCACATGCACAGTGTCTCCCAGCTCAGCCGTGGAACACTGTAACTCCTTTAGAGTTGCCATAGGCCTCTTGGTGGCCTCCCTGACTAGTGCCCTATACGCCCGGATACTCCGTTTTTGAGGACGGCCTGTTCTAGACAGATTCACAGTTGTGCCATATTCTCTCCATTTCTTAATAATGGACTTTACTGTGCTCTGAGAGGATATTCAATGCCTTGGAAATGTTCTTATATCCTACCCCTGATTGGTGCTTTTGAAGAACCTCATTTCGGATTTGCTTTGAATGTTCCTTCATCTTCATGATGTAGTTTTTGTTAGGAAATGTACTAACCAACTGTGGGACCTCCCAGAGACAGGTGTATTTAACCTGAAATCATGTGAAACACCTTAATTGCACACAGGTGGACTCCATTCAACTAATTATGTGACTTCTAAAGACAATTGGTTGCACCAGAGCTTATTTTGGTGTGTCATAGCAAAGGGGGTGAATACTTATGCAATCAATTATTTTCTGTTTTATATTTGTAATTAATTTAGAACAATTTGTAGATTTTATTTTTCACTTTGACATTATGGACTTTTCTTGTGTTGATCAGTGGCAAACATAGCGCTTAGCGTTGAGGCCAAAAAGCTCTATTTTGGTCTCATCAGACCATAGAATCTTCTTCCACTTGGTCTCAGAGTCTCCCACATGCCTTCTGGGAAACTCTAGCCGAGATTTGATGCGAGTTTTTTTTCAACAATGGCTTTCTTTTTGCCACTCTCCCATAAAGGCCAGTTTTGTGAAGCACCCGGGCTATTGTTGCCATATGCACAGTGTCTCCCAGCTCAGCCGTGGAACACTGTAACTCCTTTAGAGTTGCCATAGGCCTCTTGGTGGCCTCCCTGACTAGTGCACTTCTCGCCCGGATACTCCGTTTTTGAGGACAGCCTGTTCTAGACAGATTCACAGTTGTGCCATATTCTCTCCATTTCTTAATAATGGACTTTACTGTGCTCTGAGAGGATATTCAATGCCTTGGAAATGTTCTTATATCCTACCCCTGATTGGTGCTTTTGAAGAACCTTATTCCGGATTTGCTTTGAATGTTCCTTCATCTTCATGATGTAGTTTTTGTTAGGAAATGTACTAACCAACTGTGGGACCTCCCAGAGACAGGTGTATTTAACCTGAAATCATGTGAAACACCTTAATTGCACACAGGTGGACTCCATTAAACTAATTATGTGACTTCTAAAGACAACTGGTTGCACCAGAGCTTATTTAGGTGTGTCATAGCAAAGGGGGTGAATACTTATGCAATCAATTATTTTCTGTTTTATATTTGTAATTAATTTAGAACAATTTGTAGATTTTATTTTTCACTTTGACATTATGGACTTTTCTTGTGTTGATCAGTGGCAAACATAACGCTTAGCGTTGAGGCCAAAAAGCTCTATTTTGGTCTCATCAGACCATAGAATCTTCTTCCACTTGGTCTCAGAGTCTCCCACATGCCTTCTGGGAAACTCTAGCCGAGATTTGATGCGAGTTCTTTTCAACAATGGCTTTCTTTTTGCCACTCTCCCATAAAGGCCAGTTTTGTGAAGCACCCGGGCTATTGTTGCCATATGCACAGTGTCTCCCAGCTCAGCCGTGGAACACTGTAACTCCTTTAGAGTTGCCATAGGCCTCTTGGTGGCCTCCCTGACTAGTGCCCTATACGCCCGGATACTCCGTTTTTGAGGACGGCCTGTTCTAGACAGATTCACAGTTGTGCCATATTCTCTCCATTTCTTAATATTGGACTTTACTGTGCTCTGAGAGGATATTCAATGCCTTGGAAATGTTCTTATATCCTACCCCTGATTGGTGCTTTTGAAGAACCTTATTCCGGATTTGCTTTGAATGTTCCTTCATCTTCATCATGTAGTTTTTGTTAGGAAATGTACTAACCAACTGTGGGACCTCCCAGAGACAGGTGTATTTAACCTGAAATCATGTGAAACACCTCAATTGCACACAGGTGGACTCCATTCAACTAATTATGTGACTTCTAAAGACAATTGGTTGCACCAGAGCTTATTTAGGTGTGTCATAGCAAAGGGGGTGAATACTTATGCAATCAATTATTTTCTGTTTTATATTTGTAATTAATTTAGAACAATTTGTAGATTTTATTTTTCACTTTGACATTATGGACTTTTCTTGTGTTGATCAGTGGCAAACATAGCGCTTAGCGTTGAGGCCAAAAAGCTCTATTTTGGTCTCATCAGACCATAGAATCTTCTTCCACTTGGTCTCAGAGTCTCCCACATGCCTTCTGGGAAACTCTAGCCGAGATTTGATGCGAGTTTTTTTCAACAATGGCTTTCTTTTTGCCACTCTCCCATAAAGGCCAGTTTTGTGAAGCACCCGGGCTATTGTTGCCATATGCACAGTGTCTCCCAGCTCAGCCGTGGAACACTGTAACTCCTTTAGAGTTGCCATAGGCCTCTTGGTGGCCTCCCTGACTAGTGCCCTATACGCCCGGATACTCCGTTTTTGAGGACGGCCTGTTCTAGACAGATTCACAGTTGTGCCATATTCTCTCCAATTCTTAATAATGGACTTTACTGTGCTCTGAGAGGATATTCAATGCCTTGGAAATGTTCTTATATCCTACCCCTGATTGGTGCTTTTGAAGAACCTCATTTCGGATTTGCTTTGAATGTTCCTTCATCTTCATGATGTAGTTTTTGTTAGGAAATGTACTAACCAACTGTGGGACCTCCCAGAGACAGGTGTATTTAACCTGAAATCATGTGAAACACCTTAATTGCACACAGGTGGACTCCATTCAACTAATTATGTGACTTCTAAAGACAATTGGTTGCACCAGAGCTTATTTAGGTGTGTCATAGCAAAGGGGGTGAATACTTATGCAATCAATTATTTTCTGTTTTATATTTGTAATTAATTTAGAACAATTTGTAGATTTTATTTTTCACTTTGACATTATGGACTTTTCTTGTGTTGATCAGTGGCAAACATAGCGCTTAGCGTTGAGGCCAAAAAGCTCTATTTTGGTCTCATCAGACCATAGAATCTTCTTCCACTTGGTCTCAGAGTCTCCCACATGCCTTCTGGGAAACTCTAGCCGAGATTTGATGCGAGTTTTTTTTCAACAATGGCTTTCTTTTTGCCACTCTCCCATAAAGGCCAGTTTTGTGAAGCACCCGGGCTATTGTTGCCATATGCACAGTGTCTCCCAGCTCAGCCGTGGAACACTGTAACTCCTTTAGAGTTGCCATAGGCCTCTTGGTGGCCTCCCTGACTAGTGCACTTCTCGCCCGGATACTCCGTTTTTGAGGACAGCCTGTTCTAGACAGATTCACAGTTGTGCCATATTCTCTCCATTTCTTAATAATGGACTTTACTGTGCTCTGAGAGGATATTCAATGCCTTGGAAATGTTCTTATATCCTACCCCTGATTGGTGCTTTTGAAGAACCTTATTCCGGATTTGCTTTGAATGTTCCTTCATCTTCATGATGTAGTTTTTGTTAGGAAATGTACTAACCAACTGTGGGACCTCCCAGAGACAGGTGTATTTAACCTGAAATCATGTGAAACACCTTAATTGCACACAGGTGGACTCCATTAAACTAATTATGTGACTTCTAAAGACAACTGGTTGCACCAGAGCTTATTTAGGTGTGTCATAGCAAAGGGGGTGAATACTTATGCAATCAATTATTTTCTGTTTTATATTTGTAATTAATTTAGAACAATTTGTAGATTTTATTTTTCACTTTGACATTATGGACTTTTCTTGTGTTGATCAGTGGCAAACATAACGCTTAGCGTTGAGGCCAAAAAGCTCTATTTTGGTCTCATCAGACCATAGAATCTTCTTCCACTTGGTCTCAGAGTCTCCCACATGCCTTCTGGGAAACTCTAGCCGAGATTTGATGCGAGTTCTTTTCAACAATGGCTTTCTTTTTGCCACTCTCCCATAAAGGCCAGTTTTGTGAAGCACCCGGGCTATTGTTGCCATATGCACAGTGTCTCCCAGCTCAGCCGTGGAACACTGTAACTCCTTTAGAGTTGCCATAGGCCTCTTGGTGGCCTCCCTGACTAGTGCCCTATACGCCCGGATACTCCGTTTTTGAGGACGGCCTGTTCTAGACAGATTCACAGTTGTGCCATATTCTCTCCATTTCTTAATAATGGACTTTACTGTGCTCTGAGAGGATATTCAATGCCTTGGAAATGTTCTTATATCCTACCCCTGATTGGTGCTTTTGAAGAACCTTATTCCGGATTTGCTTTGAATGTTCCTTCATCTTCATGATGTAGTTTTTGTTAGGAAATGTACTAACCAACTGTGGGACCTCCCAGAGACAGGTGTATTTAACCTGAAATCATGTGAAACACCTTAATTGCACACAGGTGGACTCCATTAAACTAATTATGTGACTTCTAATGACAATTGGTTGCACCAGAGCTTATTTAGGTGTGTCATAGCAAAGGGGGTGAATACTTATGCAATCAATTATTTTCTGTTTTATATTTGTAATTAATTTAGAACAATTTGTAGATTTTATTTTTCACTTTGACATTATGGACTTTTCTTGTGTTGATCAGTGGCAAACATAACGCTTAGTGTTGAGGCCAAAAAGCTCTATTTTGGTCTCATCAGACCATAGAATCTTCTTCCACTTGGTCTCAGAGTCTCCCACATGCCTTCTGGGAAACTCTAGCCGAGATTTGATGCGAGTTCTTTTCAACAATGGCTTTCTTTTTGCCACTCTCCCATAAAGGCCAGTTTTGTGAAGCACCCGGGCTATTGTTGCCATATGCACAGTGTCTCCCAGCTCAGCCGTGGAACACTGTAACTCCTTTAGAGTTGCCATAGGCCTCTTGGTGGCCTCCCTGACTAGTGCCCTATACGCCCGGATACTCCGTTTTTGAGGACGGCCTGTTCTAGACAGATTCACAGTTGTGCCATATTCTCTCCATTTCTTAATATTGGACTTTACTGTGCTCTGAGAGGATATTCAATGCCTTGGAAATGTTCTTATATCCTACCCCTGATTGGTGCTTTTGAAGAACCTTATTCCGGATTTGCTTTGAATGTTCCTTCATCTTCATCATGTAGTTTTTGTTAGGAAATGTACTAACCAACTGTGGGACCTCCCAGAGACAGGTGTATTTAACCTGAAATCATGTGAAACACCTCAATTGCACACAGGTGGACTCCATTCAACTAATTATGTGACTTCTAAAGACAATTGGTTGCACCAGAGCTTATTTAGGTGTGTCATAGCAAAGGGGGTGAATACTTATGCAATCAATTATTTTCTGTTTTATATTTGTAATTAATTTAGAACAATTTGTAGATTTTATTTTTCACTTTGACATTATGGACTTTTCTTGTGTTGATCAGTGGCAAACATAGCGCTTAGCGTTGAGGCCAAAAAGCTCTATTTTGGTCTCATCAGACCATAGAATCTTCTTCCACTTGGTCTCAGAGTCTCCCACATGCCTTCTGGGAAACTCTAGCCGAGATTTGATGCGAGTTTTTTTCAACAATGGCTTTCTTTTTGCCACTCTCCCATAAAGGCCAGTTTTGTGAAGCACCCGGGCTATTGTTGCCATATGCACAGTGTCTCCCAGCTCAGCCGTGGAACACTGTAACTCCGTCAGAGTTGCCATAGGCCTCTTGGTGGCCTCCCTGACTAGTGCCCTATACGCCCGGATACTCCGTTTTTGAGGACGGCCTGTTCTAGACAGATTCACAGTTGTGCCATATTCTCTCCAATTTTTAATAATGGACTTTGCTGTGCTCTGAGAGATATTCAATGCCTTGGAAATGTTCTTATATCCTACCCCTGATTGGTGCTTTTGAAGAACCTTATTCCGGATTTGCTTTGAATGTTCCTTCATCTTCATGATGTAGTTTTTGTTAGGAAATGTACTAACCAACTGTGGGACCTCCCAGAGACAGGTGTATTTAACCTGAAATCATGTGAAACACCTTAATTGCACACAGGTGGACTCCATTCAAATAATTATGTGACTTCTAAAGACAACTGGTTGCACCAGAGCTTATTTAGGTGTGTCATAGCAAAGGGGGTGAATACTTATGCAATCAATTATTTTCTGTTTTATATTTGTAATTAATTTAGAACAATTTGTAGATTTTATTTTTCACTTTGACATTATGGACTTTTCTTGTGTTGATCAGTGGCAAACATAGCGCTTAGCGTTGAGGCCAAAAAGCTCTATTTTGGTCTCATCAGACCATAGAATCTTCTTCCACTTGGTCTCAGAGTCTCCCACATGCCTTCTGGGAAACTCTAGCCGAGATTTGATGCGAGTATTTTTCAACAATGGCTTTCTTTTTGCCACTCTCCCATAAAGGCCAGTTTTGTGAAGCACCCGGGCTATTGTTGCCATATGCACAGTGTCTCCCAGCTCAGCCGTGGAACACTGTAACTCCTTCAGAGTTGCCATAGGCCTCTTGGTGGCCTCCCTGACTAGTGCCCTATACGCCCGGATACTCCGTTTTTGAGGACGGCCTGTTCTAGACAGATTCACAGTTGTGCCATATTCTCTCCATTTCTTAATAATGGACTTTACTGTGCTCTGAGAGGATATTCAATGTCTTGGAAATGTTCTTATATCCTACCCCTGATTGGTGCTTTTGAAGAACCTTATTCCGGATTTGCTTTGAATGTTCCTTCATCTTCATGATGTAGTTTTTGTTAGGAAATGTACTAACCAACTGTGGGACCTCCCAGAGACAGGTGTATTTACCTCAAATCATGTGAAACACCTTAATTGCACACAGGTGGACTCCACTCAACTAATTATGTGACTTCTAAAGACAATTGGTTGCACCAGAGCTTATTTAGGTGTGTCATAGCAAAGGGGGTGAATACTTATGCAATCAATTATTTTCTGTTTTATATTTGTAATTAATTTAGAACAATTTGTAGATTTTATTTTTCACTTTGACATTATGGACTTTTCTTGTGTTGATCAGTGGCAAACATAGCGCTTAGCGTTGAGGCCAAAAAGCTCTATTTTGGTCTCATCAGACCATAGAATCTTCTTCCACTTGGTCTCAGAGTCTCCCACATGCCTTCTGGGAAACTCTAGCCGAGATTTGATGCGAGTTTTTTTCAACAATGGCTTTCTTTTTGCCACTCTCCCATAAAGGCCAGTTTTGTGAAGCACCCGGGCTATTGTTGCCATATGCACAGTGTCTCCCAGCTCAGCCGTGGAACACTGTAACTCCTTCAGAGTTGCCATAGGCCTCTTGGTGGCCTCCCTGACTAGTGCCCTATACGCCCGGATACTCCGTTTTTGAGGACGGCCTGTTCTAGACAGATTCACAGTTGTGCCATATTCTCTCCAATTTTTAATAATGGACTTTGCTGTGCTCTGAGAGATATTCAATGCCTTGGAAATGTTCTTATATCCTACCCCTGATTGGTGCTTTTGAAGAACCTTATTCCGGATTTGCTTTGAATGTTCCTTCATCTTCATGATGTAGTTTTTGTTAGGAAATGTACTAACCAACTGTGGGACCTCCCAGAGACAGGTGTATTTAACCTGAAATCATGTGAAACACCTTAATTGCACACAGGTGGACTCCATTCAAATAATTATGTGACTTCTAAAGACAACTGGTTGCACCAGAGCTTATTTAGGTGTGTCATAGCAAAGGGGGTGAATACTTATGCAATCAATTATTTTCTGTTTTATATTTGTAATTAATTTAGAACAATTTGTAGATTTTATTTTTCACTTTGACATTATGGACTTTTCTTGTGTTGATCAGTGGCAAACATAGCGCTTAGCGTTGAGGCCAAAAAGCTCTATTTTGGTCTCATCAGACCATAGAATCTTCTTCCACTTGGTCTCAGAGTCTCCCACATGCCTTCTGGGAAACTCTAGCCGAGATTTGATGCGAGTTTTTTTCAACAATGGCTTTCTTTTTGCCACTCTCCCATAAAGGCCAGTTTTGTGAAGCACCCGGGCTATTGTTGCCATATGCACAGTGTCTCCCAGCTCAGCCGTGGAACACTGTAACTCCTTTAGAGTTGCCATAGGCCTCTTGGTGGCCTCCCTGACTAGTGCCCTATACGCCCGGATACTCCGTTTTTGAGGACGGCCTGTTCTAGACAGATTCACAGTTGTGCCATATTCTCTCCAATTTTTAATAATGGACTTTACTGTGCTCTGAGAGGATATTCAATGCCTTGGAAATGTTCTTATATCCTACCCCTGATTGGTGCTTTTGAAGAACCTTATTCCGGATTTGCTTTGAATGTTCCTTCATCTTCATGATGTAGTTTTTGTTAGGAAATGTACTAACCAACTGTGGGACCTCCCAGAGACAGGTGTATTTAACCTGAAATCATGTGAAACACCTTAATTGCACACAGGTGGACTCCACTCAACTAATTATGTGACTTCTAAAGACAATTGGTTGCACCAGAGCTTATTTAGGTGTGTCATAGCAAAGGGGGTGAATACTTATGCAATCAATTATTTTCTGTTTTATATTTGTAATTAATTTAGAACAATTTGTAGATTTTATTTTTCACTTTGACATTATGGACTTTTCTTGTGTTGATCAGTGGCAAACATAGCGCTTAGCTTTGAGGCCAAAAAGCTCTATTTTGGTCTCATCAGACCATAGAATCTTCTTCCACTTGGTCTCAGAGTCTCCCACATGCCTTCTGGGAAACTCTAGCCGAGATTTGATGCGAGTTTTTTTCAACAATGGCTTTCTTTTTGCCACTCTCCCATAAAGGCCAGTTTTGTGAAGCACCCGGGCTATTGTTGCCATATGCACAGTGTCTCCCAGCTCAGCCGTGGAACACTGTAACTCCTTTAGAGTTGCCATAGGCCTCTTGGTGGCCTCCCTGACTAGTGCCCTATACGCCCGGATACTCCGTTTTTGAGGACGGCCTGTTCTAGACAGATTCACAGTTGTGCCATATTCTCTCCAATTTTTAATAATGGACTTTACTGTGCTCTGAGAGGATATTCAATGCCTTGGAAATGTTCTTATATCCTACCCCTGATTGGTGCTTTTGAAGAACCTTATTCTGGATTTGCTTTGAATGTTCCTTCATCTTCATGATGTAGTTTTTGTTAGGAAATGTACTAACCAACTGTGGGACCTCCCAGAGACAGGTGTATTTAACCTGAAATCATGTGAAACACCTTAATTGCACACAGGTGGACTCCACTCAACTAATTATGTGACTTCTAAAGACAATTGGTTGCACCAGAGCTTATTTAGGTGTGTCATAGCAAAGGGGGTGAATACTTATGCAATCAATTATTTTCTGTTTTATATTTGTAATTAATTTAGAACAATTTGTAGATTTTATTTTTCACTTTGACATTATGGACTTTTCTTGTGTTGATCAGTGGCAAACATAGCGCTTAGCTTTGAGGCCAAAAAGCTCTATTTTGGTCTCATCAGACCATAGAATCTTCTTCCACTTGGTCTCAGAGTCTCCCACATGCCTTCTGGGAAACTCTAGCCGAGATTTGATGCGAGTTTTTTTCAACAATGGCTTTCTTTTTGCCACTCTCCCATAAAGGCCAGTTTTGTGAAGCACCCGGGCTATTGTTGCCATATGCACAGTGTCTCCCAGCTCAGCCGTGGAACACTGTAACTCCTTTAGAGTTGCCATAGGCCTCTTGGTGGCCTCCCTGACTAGTGCCCTATACGCCCAGATACTCCGTTTTTGAGGACGGCCTGTTCTAGACAGATTCACAGTTGTGCCATATTCTCTCCATTTCTTAATAATGGACTTTACTGTGCTCTGAGAGGATATTCAATGCCTTGGAAATGTTCTTATATCCTACCCCTGATTGGTGCTTTTGAAGAACCTTATTCCGGATTTGCTTTGAATGTTCCTTCATCTTCATGATGTAGTTTTTGTTAGGAAATGTACTAACCAACTGTGGGACCTCCCAGAGACAGGTGTATTTAACCTGAAATCATGTGAAACACCTTAATTGCACACAGGTGGACTCCACTCAACTAATTATGTGACTTCTAAAGACAATTGGTTGCACCAGAGCTTATTTAGGTGTGTCATAGCAAAGGGGGTGAATACTTATGCAATCAATTATTTTCTGTTTTATATTTGTAATTAATTTAGAACAATTTGTAGATTTTATTTTTCACTTTGACATTATGGACTTTTCTTGTGTTGATCAGTGGCAAACATAGCGCTTAGCGTTGAGGCCAAAAAGCTCTATTTTGGTCTCATCAGACCATAGAATCTTCTTCCACTTGGTCTCAGAGTCTCCCACATGCCTTCTGGGAAACTCTAGCCGAGATTTGATGCGAGTTTTTTTCAACAATGGCTTTCTTTTTGCCACTCTCCCATAAAGGCCAGTTTTGTGAAGCACCCGGGCTATTGTTGCCATATGCACAGTGTCTCCCAGCTCAGCCGTGGAACACTGTAACTCCTTTAGAGTTGCCATAGGCCTCTTGGTGGCCTCCCTGACTAGTGCCCTATACGCCCGGATACTCCGTTTTTGAGGACGGCCTGTTCTAGACAGATTCACAGTTGTGCCATATTCTCTCCATTTCTTAATAATGGACTTTACTGTGCTCTGAGAGGATATTCAATGCCTTGGAATTGTTCTTATATCCTACCCCTGATTGGTGCTTTTGAAGAACCTTATTCCGGATTTGCTTTGAATGTTCCTTCATCTTCATGATGTAGTTTTTGTTAGGAAATGTACTAACCAACTGTGGGACCTCCCAGAGACAGGTGTATTTAACCTGAAATCATGTGAAACACCTTAATTGCACACAGGTGGACTCCACTCAACTAATTATGTGACTTCTAAAGACAATTGGTTGCACCAGAGCTTATTTAGGTGTGTCATAGCAAAGGGGGTGAATACTTATGCAATCAATTATTTTCTGTTTTATATTTGTAATTAATTTAGAACAATTTGTAGATTTTATTTTTCACTTTGACATTATGGACTTTTCTTGTGTTGATCAGTGGCAAACATAGCGCTTAGCTTTGAGGCCAAAAAGCTCTATTTTGGTCTCATCAGACCATAGAATCTTCTTCCACTTGGTCTCAGAGTCTCCCACATGCCTTCTGGGAAACTCTAGCCGAGATTTGATGCGAGTTTTTTTCAACAATGGCTTTCTTTTTGCCACTCTCCCATAAAGGCCAGTTTTGTGAAGCACCCGGGCTATTGTTGCCATATGCACAGTGTCTCCCAGCTCAGCCGTGGAACACTGTAACTCCTTTAGAGTTGCCATAGGCCTCTTGGTGGCCTCCCTGACTAGTGCCCTATACGCCCAGATACTCCGTTTTTGAGGACGGCCTGTTCTAGACAGATTCACAGGTGTGCCATATTCTCTCCATTTCTTAATAATGGACTTTACTGTGCTCTGAGAGGATATTCAATGCCTTGGAAATGTTCTTATATCCTACCCCTGATTGGTGCTTTTGAAGAACCTTATTCCGGATTTGCTTTGAATGTTCCTTCATCTTCATGATGTAGTTTTTGTTAGGAAATGTACTAACCAACTGTGGGACCTCCCAGAGACAGGTGTATTTAACCTGAAATCATGTGAAACACCTTAATTGCACACAGGTGGACTCCACTCAACTAATTATGTGACTTCTAAAGACAATTGGTTGCACCAGAGCTTATTTAGGTGTGTCATAGCAAAGGGGGTGAATACTTATGCAATCAATTATTTTCTGTTTTATATTTGTAATTAATTTAGAACAATTTGTAGATTTTATTTTTCACTTTGACATTATGGACTTTTCTTGTGTTGATCAGTGGCAAACATAGCGCTTAGCGTTGAGGCCAAAAAGCTCTATTTTGGTCTCATCAGACCATAGAATCTTCTTCCACTTGGTCTCAGAGTCTCCCACATGCCTTCTGGGAAACTCTAGCCGAGATTTGATGCGAGTTTTTTTCAACAATGGCTTTCTTTTTGCCACTCTCCCATAAAGGCCAGTTTTGTGAAGCACCCGGGCTATTGTTGCCATATGCACAGTGTCTCCCAGCTCAGCCGTGGAACACTGTAACTCCTTTAGAGTTGCCATAGGCCTCTTGGTGGCCTCCCTGACTAGTGCCCTATACGCCCGGATACTCCGTTTTTGAGGACGGCCTGTTCTAGACAGATTCACAGTTGTGCCATATTCTCTCCATTTCTTAATAATGGACTTTACTGTGCTCTGAGAGGATATTCAATGCCTTGGAATTGTTCTTATATCCTACCCCTGATTGGTGCTTTTGAAGAACCTTATTCCGGATTTGCTTTGAATGTTCCTTCATCTTCATGATGTAGTTTTTGTTAGGAAATGTACTAACCAACTGTGGGACCTCCCAGAGACAGGTGTATTTAACCTGAAATCATGTGAAACACCTTAATTGCACACAGGTGGACTCCATTCAACTAATTATGTGACTTCTAAAGACAACTGGTTGCACCAGAGCTTATTTAGGTGTGTCATAGCAAAGGGGGTGAATACTTATGCAATCAATTATTTTCTGTTTTATATTTGTAATTAATTTAGAACAATTTGTAGATTTTATTTTTCACTTTGACATTATGGACTTTTCTTGTGTTGATCAGTGGCAAACATAGCGCTTAGCGTTGAGGCCAAAAAGCTCTATTTTGGTCTCATCAGACCATAGAATCTTCTTCCACTTGGTCTCAGAGTCTCCCACATGCCTTCTGGGAAACTCTAGGCGAGATTTGATGCGAGTTTTTTTCAACAATGGCTTTCTTTTTGCCACTCTCCCATAAAGGCCAGTTTTGTGAAGCACCCGGGCTATTGTTGCCATATGCACAGTGTCTCCCAGCTCAGCCGTGGAACACTGTAACTCCTTTAGAGTTGCCATAGGCCTCTTGGTGGCCTCCCTGACTATTGCCCTATACGCCCGGATACTCCGTTTTTGAGGACGGCCTGTTGTAGACAGATTCACAGTTGTGCCATATTCTCTCCATTTCTTAATAATGGACTTTACTGTGCTCTGAGATGATATTCAATGCCTTGGAAATGTTCTTATATCCTACCCCTGATTGGTGCTTTTGAAGAACCTTATTCCGGATTTGCTTTGAATGTTCCTTCATCTTCATGATGTAGTTTTTGTTAGGAAATGTACTAACCAACTGTGGGACCTCCCAGAGACAGGTGTATTTAACCTGAAATCATGTGAAACACCTTAATTGCACACAGGTGGACTCCATTCAACTAATTATGTGACTTCTAAAGACAACTGGTTGCACCAGAGCTTATTTAGGTGTGTCATAGCAAAGGGGGTGAATACTTATGCAATCAATTATTTTCTGTTTTATATTTGTAATTAATTTAGAACAATTTGTAGATTTTATTTTTCACTTTGACATTATGGACTTTTCTTGTGTTGATCAGTGGGAAACATAGCGCTTAGCGTTGAGGGCAAAAAGCTCTATTTTGGTCTCATCAGACCATAGAATCTTCTTCCACTTGGTCTCAGAGTCTCCCACATGCCTTCTGGGAAACTCTAGCCGAGATTTGATGCGAGTTTTTTTCAACAATGGCTTTCTTTTTGCCACTTTCCCAGAAAGGCCAGTTTTGTGAAGCACCCGGGCTATTGTTGCCATATGCACAGTGTCTCCCAGCTCAGCCGTGGAACACTGTAACTCCTTTAGAGTTGCCATAGGCCTCTTGGTGGCCTCCCTGACTAGTGCACTTCTCGCCCGGATACTCCGTTTTTGAGGACGGCCTGTTCTAGACAGATTCACAGTTGTGCCATTTTCTCTCCATTTCTTAATAATGGACTTTACTGTGGTCTGAGAGGATATTCAATGCCTTGGAAATGTTCTTATATCCTACCCCTGATTGGTGCTTTTGAAGAACCTTATTCCGGATTTGCTTTGAATGTTCCTTCATCTTCATCATGTAGTTTTTGTTAGGAAATGTACTAACCAACTGTGGGACCTCCCAGAGACAGGTGTATTTAACCTGAAATCATGTTAAACACCTTAATTGCACACAGGTGGACTCCATTCAACTAATTATGTGACTTCTAAAGACAATTGGTTGCACCAGAGCTTATTTAGGTGAGTCATAGCAAAGGGGGTGAATACATATGCAATCAATTATTTTCTGTTTTATATTTGTAATTAATTTAGAACAATTTGTAGATTTTATTTTTCACTTTGACATTATGGACTTTTCTTGTGTTGATCAGTGGCAAACATAGCGCTTAGCGTTGAGGCCAAAAAGCTCTATTTTGGTCTCATCAGACCATAGAATCTTCTTCCACTTGGTCTCAGAGTCTCCCACATGCCTTCTGGGAAACTCTAGCCGAGATTTGATGCGAGTTTTTTTCAACAATGGCTTTCTTTTTGCCACTCTCCCATAAAGGCCAGTTTTGTGAAGCACCCGGGCTATTGTTGCCATATGCACAGTGTCTCCCAGCTCAGCCGTGGAACACTGTAACTCCTTTAGAGTTGCCATAGGCCTCTTGGTGGCCTCCCTGACTATTGCCCTATACGCCCGGATACTCCGTTTTTGAGGACGGCCTGTTCTAGACAGATTCACAGTTGTGCCATATTCTCTCCATTTCTTAATAATGGACTTTACTGTGCTCTGAGATGATATTCAATGCCTTGGAAATGTTCTTATATCCTACCCCTGATTGGTGCTTTTGAAGAACCTTATTCCGGATTTGCTTTGAATGTTCCTTCATCTTCATCGTGTAGTTTTTGTTAGGAAATGTACTAACCAACTGTGGGACCTCCCAGAGACAGGTGTATTTAACCTGAAATCATGTGAAACACCTTAATTGCACACAGGTGGACTCCACTCAACTAATTATGTGACTTCTAAAGACAATTGGTTGCACCAGAGCTTATTTAGGTGTGTCATAGCAAAGGGGGTGAATACTTATGCAATCAATTATTTTCTGTTTTATATTTGTAATTAATTTAGAACAATTTGTAGATTTTATTTTTCACTTTGACATTATGGACTTTTCTTGTGTTGATCAGTGGCAAACATAGCGCTTAGCTTTGAGGCCAAAAAGCTCTATTTTGGTCTCATCAGACCATAGAATCTTCTTCCACTTGGTCTCAGAGTCTCCCACATGCCTTCTGGGAAACTCTAGCCGAGATTTGATGCGAGTTTTTTTCAACAATGGCTTTCTTTTTGCCACTCTCCCATAAAGACCAGTTTTGTGAAGCACCCGGGCTATTGTTGCCATATGCACAGTGTCTCCCAGCTCAGCCGTGGAACACTGTAACTCCTTTAGAGTTGCCATAGGCCTCTTGGTGGCCTCCCTGACTAGTGCCCTATACGCCCAGATACTCCGTTTTTGAGGACGGCCTGTTCTAGACAGATTCACAGTTGTGCCATATTCTCTCCATTTCTTAATAATGGACTTTACTGTGCTCTGAGAGGATATTCAATGCCTTGGAAATGTTCTTATATCCTACCCCTGAATGGTGCTTTTGAAGAACCTTATTCCGGATTTGCTTTGAATGTTCCTTCATCTTCATGATGTAGTTTTTGTTAGGAAATGTACTAACCAACTGTGGGACCTCCCAGAGACAGGTGTATTTAACCTGAAATCATGTGAAACACCTTAATTGCACACAGGTGGACTCCACTCAACTAATTATGTGAATTCTAAAGACAATTGGTTGCACCAGAGCTTATTTAGGTGTGTCATAGCAAAGGGGGTGAATACTTATGCAATCAATTATTTTCTGTTTTATATTTGTAATTAATTTAGAACAATTTGTAGATTTTATTTTTCACTTTGACATTATGGACTTTTCTTGTGTTGATCAGTGGCAAACATAGCGCTTAGCGTTGAGGCCAAAAAGCTCTATTTTGGTCTCATCAGACCATAGAATCTTCTTCCACTTGGTCTCAGAGTCTCCCACATGCCTTCTGGGAAACTCTAGCCGAGATTTGATGCGAGTTTTTTTCAACAATGGCTTTCTTTTTGCCACTCTCCCATAAAGGCCAGTTTTGTGAAGCACCCGGGCTATTGTTGCCATATGCACAGTGTCTCCCAGCTCAGCCGTGGAACACTGTAACTCCTTTAGAGTTGCCATAGGCCTCTTGGTGGCCTCCCTGACTAGTGCCCTATACGCCCGGATACTCCGTTTTTGAGGACGGCCTGTTCTAGACAGATTCACAGTTGTGCCATATTCTCTCCATTTCTTAATAATGGACTTTACTGTGCTCTGAGATGATATTCAATGCCTTGGAAATGTTCTTATATCCTACCCCTGATTGGTGCTTTTGAAGAACCTTATTCCGGATTTGCTTTGAATGTTCCTTCATCTTCATGATGTAGTTTTTGTTAGGAAATGTACTAACCAACTGTGGGACCTCCCAGAGACAGGTGTATTTAACCTGAAATCATGTGAAACACCTTAATTGCACACAGGTGGACTCCACTCAACTAATTATGTGAATTCTAAAGACAATTGGTTGCACCAGAGCTTATTTAGGTGTGTCATAGCAAAGGGGGTGAATACTTATGCAATCAATTATTTTCTGTTTTATATTTGTAATTAATTTAGAACAATTTGTAGATTTTATTTTTCACTTTGACATTATGGACTTTTCTTGTGTTGATCAGTGGCAAACATAGCGCTTAGCGTTGAGGCCAAAAAGCTCTATTTTGGTCTCATCAGACCATAGAATCTTCTTCCACTTGGTCTCAGAGTCTCCCACATGCCTTCTGGGAAACTCTAGCCGAGATTTGATGCGAGTTTTTTTCAACAATGGCTTTCTTTTTGCCACTCTCCCATAAAGGCCAGTTTTGTGAAGCACCCGGGCTATTGTTGCCATATGCACAGTGTCTCCCAGCTCAGCCGTGGAACACTGTAACTCCTTTAGAGTTGCCATAGGCCTCTTGGTGGCCTCCCTGACTATTGCCCTATACGCCCGGATACTCCGTTTTTGAGGACGGCCTGTTCTAGACAGATTCACAGTTGTGCCATATTCTCTCCATTTCTTAATAATGGACTTTACTGTGCTCTGAGATGATATTCAATGCCTTGGAAATGTTCTTATATCCTACCCCTGATTGGTGCTTTTGAAGAACCTTATTCCGGATTTGCTTTGAATGTTCCTTCATCTTCATCGTGTAGTTTTTGTTAGGAAATGTACTAACCAACTGTGGGACCTCCCAGAGACAGGTGTATTTAACCTGAAATCATGTGAAACACCTTAATTGCACACAGGTGGACTCCACTCAACTAATTATGTGACTTCTAAAGACAATTGGTTGCACCAGAGCTTATTTAGGTGTGTCATAGCAAAGGGGGTGAATACTTATGCAATCAATTATTTTCTGTTTTATATCTGTAATTAATTTAGAACAATTTGTAGATTTTATTTTTCACTTTGACATTATGGACTTTTCTTGTGTTGATCAGTGGCAAACATAGCGCTTAGCTTTGAGGCCAAAAAGCTCTATTTTGGTCTCATCAGACCATAGAATCTTCTTCCACTTGGTCTCAGAGTCTCCCACATGCCTTCTGGGAAACTCTAGCCGAGATTTGATGCGAGTTTTTTTCAACAATGGCTTTCTTTTTGCCACTCTCCCATAAAGACCAGTTTTGTGAAGCACCCGGGCTATTGTTGCCATATGCACAGTGTCTCCCAGCTCAGCCGTGGAACACTGTAACTCCTTTAGAGTTGCCATAGGCCTCTTGGTGGCCTCCCTGACTAGTGCCCTATACGCCCAGATACTCCGTTTTTGAGGACGGCCTGTTCTAGACAGATTCACAGTTGTGCCATATTCTCTCCATTTCTTAATAATGGACTTTACTGTGCTCTGAGATGATATTCAATGCCTTGGAAATGTTCTTATATCCTACCCCTGATTGGTGCTTTTGAAGAACCTTATTCCGGATTTGCTTTGAATGTTCCTTCATCTTCATCGTGTAGTTTTTGTTAGGAAATGTACTAACCAACTGTGGGACCTCCCAGAGACAGGTGTATTTAACCTGAAATCATGTGAAACACCTTAATTGCACACAGGTGGACTCCACTCAACTAATTATGTGACTTCTAAAGACAATTGGTTGCACCAGAGCTTATTTAGGTGTGTCATAGCAAAGGGGGTGAATACTTATGCAATCAATTATTTTCTGTTTTATATTTGTAATTAATTTAGAACAATTTGTAGATTTTATTTTTCACTTTGACATTATGGACTTTTCTTGTGTTGATCAGTGGCAAACATAGCGCTTAGCTTTGAGGCCAAAAAGCTCTATTTTGGTCTCATCAGACCATAGAATCTTCTTCCACTTGGTCTCAGAGTCTCCCACATGCCTTCTGGGAAACTCTAGCCGAGATTTGATGCGAGTTTTTTTCAACAATGGCTTTCTTTTTGCCACTCTCCCATAAAGACCAGTTTTGTGAAGCACCCGGGCTATTGTTGCCATATGCACAGTGTCTCCCAGCTCAGCCGTGGAACACTGTAACTCCTTTAGAGTTGCCATAGGCCTCTTGGTGGCCTCCCTGACTAGTGCCCTATACGCCCAGATACTCCGTTTTTGAGGACGGCCTGTTCTAGACAGATTCACAGTTGTGCCATATTCTCTCCATTTCTTAATAATGGACTTTACTGTGCTCTGAGATGATATTCAATGCCTTGGAAATGTTCTTATATCCTACCCCTGATTGGTGCTTTTGAAGAACCTTATTCCGGATTTGCTTTGAATGTTCCTTCATCTTCATCATGTAGTTTTTGTTAGGAAATGTACTAACCAACTGTGGGACCTCCCAGAGACAGGTGTATTTAACCTGAAATCATGTGAAACACCTTAATTGCACACAGGTGGACTCCACTCAACTAATTATGTGACTTCTAAAGACAATTGGTTGCACCAGAGCTTATTTAGGTGTGTCATAGCAAAGGGGGTGAATACTTATGCAATCAATTATTTTCTGTTTTATATTTGTAATTAATTTAGAACAATTTGTAGATTTTATTTTTCACTTTGACATTATGGACTTTTCTTGTGTTGATCAGTGGCAAACATAGCGCTTAGCTTTGAGGCCAAAAAGCTCTATTTTGGTCTCATCAGACCATAGAATCTTCTTCCACTTGGTCTCAGAGTCTCCCACATGCCTTCTGGGAAACTCTAGCCGAGATTTGATGCGAGTTTTTTTCAACAATGGCTTTCTTTTTGCCACTCTCCCATAAAGGCCAGTTTTGTGAAGCACCCGGGCTATTGTTGCCATATGCACAGTGTCTCCCAGCTCAGCCGTGGAACACTGTAACTCCTTTAGAGTTGCCATAGGCCTCTTGGTGGCCTCCCTGACTAGTGCCCTATACGCCCAGATACTCCGTTTTTGAGGACGGCCTGTTCTAGACAGATTCACAGTTGTGCCATATTCTCTCCATTTCTTAATAATGGACTTTACTGTGCTCTGAGAGGATATTCAATGCCTTGGAAATGTTCTTATATCCTACCCCTGATTGGTGCTTTTGAAGAACCTTATTCCGGATTTGCTTTGAATGTTCCTTCATCTTCATGATGTAGTTTTTGTTAGGAAATGTACTAACCAACTGTGGGACCTCCCAGAGACAGGTGTATTTAACCTGAAATCATGTGAAACACCTTAATTGCACACAGGTGGACTCCACTCAACTAATTATGTGAATTCTAAAGACAATTGGTTGCACCAGAGCTTATTTAGGTGTGTCATAGCAAAGGGGGTGAATACTTATGCAATCAATTATTTTCTGTTTTATATTTGTAATTAATTTAGAACAATTTGTAGATTTTATTTTTCACTTTGACATTATGGACTTTTCTTGTGTTGATCAGTGGGAAACATAGCGCTTAGCGTTGAGGGCAAAAAGCTCTATTTTGGTCTCATCAGACCATAGAATCTTCTTCCACTTGGTCTCAGAGTCTCCCACATGCCTTCTGGGAAACTCTAGCCGAGATTTGATGCGAGTTTTTTTCAACAATGGCTTTCTTTTTGCCACTCTCCCATAAAGGCCAGTTTTGTGAAGCACCCGGGCTATTGTTGCCATATGCACAGTGTCTCCCAGCTCAGCCGTGGAACACTGTAACTCCTTTAGAGTTGCCATAGGCCTCTTGGTGGCCTCCCTGACTAGTGCCCTATACGCCCGGATACTCCGTTTTTGAGGACGGCCTGTTCTAGACAGATTCACAGTTGTGCCATATTCTCTCCATTTCTTAATAATGGACTTTACTGTGCTCTGAGATGATATTCAATGCCTTGGAAATGTTCTTATATCCTACCCCTGATTGGTGCTTTTGAAGAACCTTATTCCGGATTTGCTTTGAATGTTCCTTCATCTTCATGATGTAGTTTTTGTTAGGAAATGTACTAACCAACTGTGGGACCTCCCAGAGACAGGTGTATTTAACCTGAAATCATGTGAAACACCTTAATTGCACACAGGTGGACTCCACTCAACTAATTATGTGAATTCTGAAGACAATTGGTTGCACCTTAGCTTATTTAGGTGTGTCATAGCAAAGGGGGTGAATACTTATGCAATCAATTATTTTCTGTTTTATATTTGTAATTAATTTAGAACAATTTGTAGATTTTATTTTTCACTTTGACATTATGGACTTTTCTTGTGTTGATCAGTGGCAAACATAGCGCTTAGCGTTGAGGCCAAAAAGCTCTATTTTGGTCTCATCAGACCATAGAATCTTCTTCCACTTGGTCTCAGAGTCTCCCACATGCCTTCTGGGAAACTCTAGCCGAGATTTGATGCGAGTTTTTTTCAACAATGGCTTTCTTTTTGCCACTCTCCCATAAAGGCCAGTTTTGTGAAGCACCCGGGCTATTGTTGCCATATGCACAGTGTCTCCCAGCTCAGCCGTGGAACACTGTAACTCCTTTAGAGTTGCCATAGGCCTCTTGGTGGCCTCCCTGACTAGTGCCCTATACGCCCAGATACTCCGTTTTTGAGGACGGCCTGTTCTAGACAGATTCACAGTTGTGCCATATTCTCTCCATTTCTTAATAATGGACTTTACTGTGCTCTGAGAGGATATTCAATGCCTTGGAAATGTTCTTATATCCTACCCCTGAATGGTGCTTTTGAAGAACCTTATTCCGGATTTGCTTTGAATGTTCCTTCATCTTCATGATGTAGTTTTTGTTAGGAAATGTACTAACCAACTGTGGGACCTCCCAGAGACAGGTGTATTTAACCTGAAATCATGTGAAACACCTTAATTGCACACAGGTGGACTCCACTCAACTAATTATGTGAATTCTAAAGACAATTGGTTGCACCAGAGCTTATTTAGGTGTGTCATAGCAAAGGGGGTGAATACTTATGCAATCAATTATTTTCTGTTTTATATTTGTAATTAATTTAGAACAATTTGTAGATTTTATTTTTCACTTTGACATTATGGACTTTTCTTGTGTTGATCAGTGGCAAACATAGCGCTTAGCGTTGAGGCCAAAAAGCTCTATTTTGGTCTCATCAGACCATAGAATCTTCTTCCACTTGGTCTCAGAGTCTCCCACATGCCTTCTGGGAAACTCTAGCCGAGATTTGATGCGAGTTTTTTTCAACAATGGCTTTCTTTTTGCCACTCTCCCATAAAGGCCAGTTTTGTGAAGCACCCGGGCTATTGTTGCCATATGCACAGTGTCTCCCAGCTCAGCCGTGGAACACTGTAACTCCTTTAGAGTTGCCATAGGCCTCTTGGTGGCCTCCCTGACTAGTGCCCTATACGCCCGGATACTCCGTTTTTGAGGACGGCCTGTTCTAGACAGATTCACAGTTGTGCCATATTCTCTCCATTTCTTAATAATGGACTTTACTGTGCTCTGAGATGATATTCAATGCCTTGGAAATGTTCTTATATCCTACCCCTGATTGGTGCTTTTGAAGAACCTTATTCCGGATTTGCTTTGAATGTTCCTTCATCTTCATGATGTAGTTTTTGTTAGGAAATGTACTAACCAACTGTGGGACCTCCCAGAGACAGGTGTATTTAACCTGAAATCATGTGAAACACCTTAATTGCACACAGGTGGACTCCACTCAACTAATTATGTGAATTCTAAAGACAATTGGTTGCACCAGAGCTTATTTAGGTGTGTCATAGCAAAGGGGGTGAATACTTATGCAATCAATTATTTTCTGTTTTATATTTGTAATTAATTTAGAACAATTTGTAGATTTTATTTTTCACTTTGACATTATGGACTTTTCTTGTGTTGATCAGTGGCAAACATAGCGCTTAGCGTTGAGGCCAAAAAGCTCTATTTTGGTCTCATCAGACCATAGAATCTTCTTCCACTTGGTCTCAGAGTCTCCCACATGCCTTCTGGGAAACTCTAGCCGAGATTTGATGCGAGTTTTTTTCAACAATGGCTTTCTTTTTGCCACTCTCCCATAAAGGCCAGTTTTGTGAAGCACCCGGGCTATTGTTGCCATATGCACAGTGTCTCCCAGCTCAGCCGTGGAACACTGTAACTCCTTTAGAGTTGCCATAGGCCTCTTGGTGGCCTCCCTGACTATTGCCCTATACGCCCGGATACTCCGTTTTTGAGGACGGCCTGTTCTAGACAGATTCACAGTTGTGCCATATTCTCTCCATTTCTTAATAATGGACTTTACTGTGCTCTGAGATGATATTCAATGCCTTGGAAATGTTCTTATATCCTACCCCTGATTGGTTCTTTTGAAGAACCTTATTCCGGATTTGCTTTGAATGTTCCTTCATCTTCATCGTGTAGTTTTTGTTAGGAAATGTACTAACCAACTGTGGGACCTCCCAGAGACAGGTGTATTTAACCTGAAATCATGTGAAACACCTTAATTGCACACAGGTGGACTCCACTCAACTAATTATGTGACTTCTAAAGACAATTGGTTGCACCAGAGCTTATTTAGGTGTGTCATAGCAAAGGGGGTGAATACTTATGCAATCAATTATTTTCTGTTTTATATTTGTAATTAATTTAGAACAATTTGTAGATTTTATTTTTCACTTTGACATTATGGACTTTTCTTGTGTTGATCAGTGGCAAACATAGCGCTTAGCTTTGAGGCCAAAAAGCTCTATTTTGGTCTCATCAGACCATAGAATCTTCTTCCACTTGGTCTCAGAGTCTCCCACATGCCTTCTGGGAAACTCTAGCCGAGATTTGATGCGAGTTTTTTTCAACAATGGCTTTCTTTTTGCCACTCTCCCATAAAGACCAGTTTTGTGAAGCACCCGGGCTATTGTTGCCATATGCACAGTGTCTCCCAGCTCAGCCGTGGAACACTGTAACTCCTTTAGAGTTGCCATAGGCCTCTTGGTGGCCTCCCTGACTAGTGCCCTATACGCCCAGATACTCCGTTTTTGAGGACGGCCTGTTCTAGACAGATTCACAGTTGTGCCATATTCTCTCCATTTCTTAATAATGGACTTTACTGTGCTCTGAGATGATATTCAATGCCTTGGAAATGTTCTTATATCCTACCCCTGATTGGTGCTTTTGAAGAACCTTATTCCGGATTTGCTTTGAATGTTCCTTCATCTTCATCATGTAGTTTTTGTTAGGAAATGTACTAACCAACTGTGGGACCTCCCAGAGACAGGTGTATTTAACCTGAAATCATGTGAAACACCTTAATTGCACACAGGTGGACTCCACTCAACTAATTATGTGACTTCTAAAGACAATTGGTTGCACCAGAGCTTATTTAGGTGTGTCATAGCAAAGGGGGTGAATACTTATGCAATCAATTATTTTCTGTTTTATATTTGTAATTAATTTAGAACAATTTGTAGATTTTATTTTTCACTTTGACATTATGGACTTTTCTTGTGTTGATCAGTGGCAAGCATAGCGCTTAGCTTTGAGGCCAAAAAGCTCTATTTTGGTCTCATCAGACCATAGAATCTTCTTCCACTTGGTCTCAGAGTCTCCCACATGCCTTCTGGGAAACTCTAGCCGAGATTTGATGCGAGTTTTTTTCAACAATGGCTTTCTTTTTGCCTCTCTCCCATAAAGGCCAGTTTTGTGAAGCACCCGGGCTATTGTTGCCATATGCACAGTGTCTCCCAGCTCAGCCGTGGAACACTGTAACTCCTTTAGAGTTGCCATAGGCCTCTTGGTGGCCTCCCTGACTAGTGCCCTATACGCCCAGATACTCCGTTTTTGAGGACGGCCTGTTCTAGACAGATTCACAGTTGTGCCATATTCTCTCCATTTCTTAATAATGGACTTTACTGTGCTCTGAGAGGATATTCAATGCCTTGGAAATGTTCTTATATCCTACCCCTGATTGGTGCTTTTGAAGAACCTTATTCCGGATTTGCTTTGAATGTTCCTTCATCTTCATGATGTAGTTTTTGTTAGGAAATGTACTAACCAACTGTGGGACCTCCCAGAGACAGGTGTATTTAACCTGAAATCATGTGAAACACCTTAATTGCACACAGGTGGACTCCACTCAACTAATTATGTGAATTCTAAAGACAATTGGTTGCACCAGAGCTTATTTAGGTGTGTCATAGCAAAGGGGGTGAATACTTATGCAATCAATTATTTTCTGTTTTATATTTGTAATTAATTTAGAACAATTTGTAGATTTTATTTTTCACTTTGACATTATGGACTTTTCTTGTGTTGATCAGTGGCAAACATAGCGCTTAGCGTTGAGGCCAAAAAGCTCTATTTTGGTCTCATCAGACCATAGAATCTTCTTCCACTTGGTCTCAGAGTCTCCCACATGCCTTCTGGGAAACTCTAGCCGAGATTTGATGCGAGTTTTTTTCAACAATGGCTTTCTTTTTGCCACTCTCCCATAAAGGCCAGTTTTGTGAAGCACCCGGGCTATTGTTGCCATATGCACAGTGTCTCCCAGCTCAGCCGTGGAACACTGTAACTCCTTTAGAGTTGCCATAGGCCTCTTGGTGGCCTCCCTGACTATTGCCCTATACGCCCGGATACTCCGTTTTTGAGGACGGCCTGTTCTAGACAGATTCACAGTTGTGCCATATTCTCTCCATTTCTTAATAATGGACTTTACTGTGCTCTGAGATGATATTCAATGCCTTGGAAATGTTCTTATATCCTACCCCTGATTGGTGCTTTTGAAGAACCTTATTCCGGATTTGCTTTGAATGTTCCTTCATCTTCATCGTGTAGTTTTTGTTAGGAAATGTACTAACCAACTGTGGGACCTCCCAGAGACAGGTGTATTTAACCTGAAATCATGTGAAACACCTTAATTGCACACAGGTGGACTCCACTCAACTAATTATGTGACTTCTAAAGACAATTGGTTGCACCAGAGCTTATTTAGGTGTGTCATAGCAAAGGGGGTGAATACTTATGCAATCAATTATTTTCTGTTTTATATTTGTAATTAATTTAGAACAATTTGTAGATTTTATTTTTCACTTTGACATTATGGACTTTTCTTGTGTTGATCAGTGGCAAACATAGCGCTTAGCTTTGAGGCCAAAAAGCTCTATTTTGGTCTCATCAGACCATAGAATCTTCTTCCACTTGGTCTCAGAGTCTCCCACATGCCTTCTGGGAAACTCTAGCCGAGATTTGATGCGAGTTTTTTTCAACAATGGCTTTCTTTTTGCCACTCTCCCATAAAGACCAGTTTTGTGAAGCACCCGGGCTATTGTTGCCATATGCACAGTGTCTCCCAGCTCAGCCGTGGAACACTGTAACTCCTTTAGAGTTGCCATAGGCCTCTTGGTGGCCTCCCTGACTAGTGCCCTATACGCCCAGATACTCCGTTTTTGAGGACGGCCTGTTCTAGACAGATTCACAGTTGTGCCATATTCTCTCCATTTCTTAATAATGGACTTTACTGTGCTCTGAGATGATATTCAATGCCTTGGAAATGTTCTTATATCCTACCCCTGATTGGTGCTTTTGAAGAACCTTATTCCGGATTTGCTTTGAATGTTCCTTCATCTTCATCATGTAGTTTTTGTTAGGAAATGTACTAACCAACTGTGGGACCTCCCAGAGACAGGTGTATTTAACCTGAAATCATGTGAAACACCTTAATTGCACACAGGTGGACTCCACTCAACTAATTATGTGACTTCTAAAGACAATTGGTTGCACCAGAGCTTATTTAGGTGTGTCATAGCAAAGGGGGTGAATACTTATGCAATCAATTATTTTCTGTTTTATATTTGTAATTAATTTAGAACAATTTGTAGATTTTATTTTTCACTTTGACATTATGGACTTTTCTTGTGTTGATCAGTGGCAAACATAGCGCTTAGCGTTGAGGCCAAAAAGCTCTATTTTGGTCTCATCAGACCATAGAATCTTCTTCCACTTGGTCTCAGAGTCTCCCACATGCCTTCTGGGAAACTCTAGCCGAGATTTGATGCGAGTTTTTTTCAACAATGGCTTTCTTTTTGCCACTCTCCCATAAAGGCCAGTTTTGTGAAGCACCCGGGCTATTGTTGCCATATGCACAGTGTCTCCCAGCTCAGCCGTGGAACACTGTAACTCCTTTAGAGTTGCCATAGGCCTCTTGGTGGCCTCCCTGACTAGTGCCCTATACGCCCGGATACTCCGTTTTTGAGGACGGCCTGTTCTAGACAGATTCACAGTTGTGCCATATTCTCTCCATTTCTTAATAATGGACTTTACTGTGCTCTGAGATGATATTCAATGCCTTGGAAATGTTCTTATATCCTACCCCTGATTGGTGCTTTTGAAGAACCTTATTCCGGATTTGCTTTGAATGTTCCTTCATCTTCATGATGTAGTTTTTGTTAGGAAATGTACTAACCAACTGTGGGACCTCCCAGAGACAGGTGTATTTAACCTGAAATCATGTGAAACACCTTAATTGCACACAGGTGGACTCCATTCAACTAATTATGTGACTTCTAAAGACAACTGGTTGCACCAGAGCTTATTTAGGTGTGTCATAGCAAAGGGGGTGAATACTTATGCAATCAATTATTTTCTGTTTTATATTTGTAATTAATTTAGAACAATTTGTAGATTTTATTTTTCACTTTGACATTATGGACTTTTCTTGTGTTGATCAGTGGCAAACATAGCGCTTAGTGTTGAGGCCAAAAAGCTCTATTTTGGTCTCATCAGACCATAGAATCTTCTTCCACTTGGTCTCAGAGTCTCCCACATGCCTTCTGGGAAACTCTAGCCGAGATTTGATGCAAGTTTTTTTCAACAATGGCTTTCTTTTTGCCACTCTCCCATAAAGGCCAGTTTTGTGAAGCTCCCGGGCTATTGTTGCCATATGCACAGTGTCTCCCAGCTCAGCCGTGGAACACTGTAACTCCTTTAGAGTTGCCATAGGCCTCTTGGTGGCCTCCCTGACTAGTGCCCTATACGCCCGGATACTCAGTTTTTGAGGTCGGCCTGTTCTAGACAGATTCACAGTTGTGCCATATTCTCTCCATTTCTTAATAATGGACTTTACTGTGCTCTGAGATGATATTCAATGCCTTGGAAATGTTCTTATATCCTACCCCTGATTGGTGCTTTTGAAGAACCTTATTCCGGATTTGCTTTGAATGTTCCTTCATCTTCATGATGTAGTTTTTGTTAGGAAATGTACTAACCAACTGTGGGACCTCCCAGAGACAGGTCTATTTAACCTGAAATCATGTGAAACACCTTAATTGCACACAGGTGGACTCCATTCAACTAATTATGTGACTTCTAAAGACAACTGGTTGCACCAGAGCTTATTTAGGTGTGTCATAGCAAAGGGGGTGAATACTTATGCAATCAATTATTTTCTGTTTTATATTTGTAATTAATTTAGAACAATTTGTAGATTTTATTTTTCACTTTGACATTATGGACTTTTCTTGTGTTGATCAGTGGGAAACATAGCGCTTAGCGTTGAGGGCAAAAAGCTCTATTTTGGTCTCATCAGACCATAGAATCTTCTTCCACTTGGTCTCAGTGTCTCCCACATGCCTTCTGGGAAACTCTAGCCGAGATTTGATGCGAGTTTTTTTCAACAATGGCTTTCTTTTTGCCACTTTCCCAGAAAGGCCAGTTTTGTGAAGCACCCGGGCTATTGTTGCCATATGCACAGTGTCTCCCAGCTCAGACGTGGAACACTGTAACTCCTTTAGAGTTGCCATAGGCCTCTTGGTGGCCTCCCTGACTAGTGCACTTCTCGCCCGGATACTCCGTTTTTGAGGACGGCCTGTTCTAGACAGATTCACAGTTGTGCCATTTTCTCTCCATTTCTTAATAATGGACTTTACTGTGGTCTGAGAGGATATTCAATGCCTTGGAAATGTTCTTATATCCTACCCCTGATTGGTGCTTTTGAAGAACCTTATTCCGGATTTGCTTTGAATGTTCCTTCATCTTCATCATGTAGTTTTTGTTAGGAAATGTACTAACCAACTGTGGGACCTCCCAGAGACAGGTGTATTTAACCTGAAATCATGTTAAACACCTTAATTGCACACAGGTGGACTCCATTCAACTAATTATGTGACTTCTAAAGACAATTGGTTGCACCAGAGCTTACTTAGGTGTGTCATAGCAAAGGGGGTGAATACTTATGCAATCAATTATTTTCTGTTTTATATTTGTAATTAATTTAGAACAATTTGTAGATTTTATTTTTCACTTTGACATTATGGACTTTTCTTGTGTTGATCAGTGGCAAACATAGCGCTTAGCGTTGAGGCCAAAAAGCTCTATTTTGGTCTCATCAGACCATAGAATCTTCTTCCACTTGGTCTCAGAGTCTCCCACATGCCTTCTGGGAAACTCTAGCCGAGATTTGATGCGAGTTTTTTTCAACAATGGCTTTCTTTTTGCCACTCTCCCATAAAGGCCAGTTTTGTGAAGCACCCGGGCTATTGTTGCCATATGCACAGTGTCTCCCAGCTCAGCCGTGGAACACTGTAACTCCTTTAGAGTTGCCATAGGCCTCTTGGTGGCCTCCCTGACTAGTGCCCTATACGCCCGGATACTCCGTTTTTGAGGACGGCCTGTTCTAGACAGATTCACAGTTGTGCCATATTCTCTCCATTTCTTAATAATGGACTTTACTGTGCTCTGAGAGGATATTCAATGCCTTGGAAATGTTCTTATATCCTACCCCTGATTGGTGCTTTTGAAGAACCTTATTCCGGATTTGCTTTGAATGTTCCTTCATCTTCATGATGTAGTTTTTGTTAGGAAATGTACTAACCAACTGTGGGACCTCCCAGAGACAGGTGTATTTAACCTGAAATCATGTGAAACACCTTAATTGCACACAGGTGGACTCCATTCAACTAATTATGTGACTTCTAAAGACAACTGGTTGCACCAGAGCTTATTTAGGTGTGTCATAGCAAAGGGGGTGAATACTTATGCAATCAATTATTTTCTGTTTTATATTTGTAATTAATTTAGAACAATTTGTAGATTTTATTTTTCACTTTGACATTATGGACTTTTCTTGTGCTGATCAGTGGCAAACATAGCGCTTAGCGTTGAGGCCAAAAAGCTCTATTTTGGTCTCATCAGACCATAGAATCTTCTTCCACTTGGTCTCAGAGTCTCCCACATGCCTTCTGGGAAACTCTAGGCGAGATTTGATGCGAGTTTTTTTCAACAATGGCTTTCTTTTTGCCACTCTCCCATAAAGGCCAGTTTTGTGAAGCACCCGGGCTATTGTTGCCATATGCACAGTGTCTCCCAGCTCAGCCGTGGAACACTGTAACTCCTTTAGAGTTGCCATAGGCCTCTTGGTGGCCTCCCTGACTATTGCCCTATACGCCCGGATACTCCGTTTTTGAGGACGGCCTGTTCTAGACAGATTCACAGTTGTGCCATATTCTCTCCATTTCTTAATAATGGACTTTACTGTGCTCTGAGATGATATTCAATGCCTTGGAAATGTTCTTATATCCTACCCCTGATTGGTGCTTTTGAAGAACCTTATTCCGGATTTGCTTTGAATGTTCCTTCATCTTCATGATGTAGTTTTTGTTAGGAAATGTACTAACCAACTGTGGGACCTCCCAGAGACAGGTGTATTTAACCTGAAATCATGTGAAACACCTTAATTGCACACAGGTGGACTCCATTCAACTAATTATGTGACTTCTAAAGACAACTGGTTGCACCAGAGCTTATTTAGGTGTGTCATAGCAAAGGGGGTGAATACTTATGCAATCAATTATTTTCTGTTTTATATTTGTAATTAATTTAGAACAATTTGTAGATTTTATTTTTCACTTTGACATTATGGACTTTTCTTGTGTTGATCAGTGGCAAACATAGCGCTTAGTGTTGAGGCCAAAAAGCTCTATTTTGGTCTCATCAGACCATAGAATCTTCTTCCACTTGGTCTCAGAGTCTCCCACATGCCTTCTGGGAAACTCTAGCCGAGATTTGATGCAAGTTTTTTTCAACAATAGCTTTCTTTTTGCCACTCTCCCATAAAGGCCAGTTTTGTGAAGCTCCCGGGCTATTGTTGCCATATGCACAGTGTCTCCCAGCTCAGCCGTGGAACACTGTAACTCCTTTAGAGTTGCCATAGGCCTCTTGGTGGCCTCCCTGACTAGTGCCCTATACGCCCGGATACTCAGTTTTTGAGGTCGGCCTGTTCTAGACAGATTCACAGTTGTGCCATATTCTCTCCGTTGCTTAATAATGGACTTTACTGTGCTGTGAGAGGATATTCAATACCTTGGAAATGTTCTTATATCCTACCCCTGATTGGTGCTTTTGAAGAACCTTATTCCGGATTTGCTTTGAATGTTCCTTCATCTTCATGATGTAGTTTTTGTTAGGAAATGTACTAACCAACTGTGGGACCTCCCAGAGACAGGTGTATTTAACCTGAAATCATGTGAAACACCTTAATTGCACACAGGTGGACTCCATTCAACTAATTATGTGACTTCTAAAGACAATTGGCTGCACCAGAGCTTATTTAGGTGTGTCATAGCAAAGGGGGTGAATACTTATGCAATCAATTATTTTCTGTTTTATATTTGTAATTAATTTAGAACAATTTGTAGATTTTATTTTTCACTTTGACATTATGGACTTTTCTTGTGTTGATCAGTGGCAAACATAGCGCTTAGCGTTGAGGCCAAAAAGCTCTATTTTGGTCTCATCAGACCATAGAATCTTCTTCCACTTGGTCTCAGAGTCTCCCACATGCCTTCTGGGAAACTCTAGCCGAGATTTGATGCAAGTTTTTTTCAACAATGGCTTTCTTTTTGCCACTCTCCCATAAAGGCCAGTTTTATGAAGCACCCGGGCTATTATTGCCATATGCACAGTGTCTCCCAGCTCAGCCGTGGAACACTGTAACTCCTTTAGAGTTGCCATAGGCCTCTTGGTGGCCTCCCTGACTAGTGCCCTATACGCCCGGATACTCCGTTTATGAGGACGGCCTGTTCTAGACAGATTCACAGTTGTGCCATATTCTCTCCGTTGCTTAATAATGGACTTTACTGTGCTGTGAGAGGATATTCAATGCCTTGGAAATGTTCTTATATCCTACCCCTGATTGGTGCTTTTGAAGAACCTTATTCCGGATTTGCTTTGAATGTTCCTTCATCTTCATGATGTAGTTTTTGTTAGGAAATGTACTAACCAACTGTGGGACCTCCCAGAGACAGGTGTATTTAACCTGAAATCATGTGAAACACCTTAATTGCACACAGGTGGACTCCATTCAACTAATTATGTGACTTCTAAAGACAACTGGTTGCACCAGAGCTTATTTAGGTGTGTCATAGCAAAGGGGGTGAATACTTATGCAATCAATTATTTTCTGTTTTATATTTGTAATTAATTTAGAACAATTTGTAGATTTTATTTTTCACTTTGACATTATGGACTTTTCTTGTGTTGATCAGTGGCAAACATAGCGCTTAGTGTTGAGGCCAAAAAGCTCTATTTTGGTCTCATCAGACCATAGAATCTTCTTCCACTTGGTCTCAGAGTCTCCCACATGCCTTCTGGGAAACTCTAGCCGAGATTTGATGCAAGTTTTTTTCAACAATGGCTTTCTTTTTGCCACTCTCCCATAAAGGCCAGTTTTGTGAAGCTCCCGGGCTATTGTTGCCATATGCACAGTGTCTCCCAGCTCAGCCGTGGAACACTGTAACTCCTTTAGAGTTGCCATAGGCCTCTTGGTGGCCTCCCTGACTAGTGCCCTATACGCCCGGATACTCCGTTTTTGAGGACGGCCTGTTCTAGACAGATTCACAGTTGTGCCATATTCTCTCCATTTCTTAATAATGGACTTTACTGTGCTCTGAGATGATATTCAATGCCTTGGAAATGTTCTTATATCCTACCCCTGATTGGTGCTTTTGAAGAACCTTATTCCGGATTTGCTTTGAATGTTCCTTCATCTTCATGATGTAGTTTTTGTTAGGAAATGTACTAAACAACTGTGGGACCTCCCAGAGACAGGTGTATTTAACCTGAAATCATGTGAAACACCTTAATTGCACACAGGTGGACTCCATTCAACTAATTATGTGACTTCTAAAGACAATTGGTTGCACCAGAGCTTATTTAGGTGTGTCATAGCAAAGGGGGTGAATACTTATGCAATCAATTATTTTCTGTTTTAGATTTGTAATTAATTTAGAACAATTTGTAGATTTTATTTTTCACTTTGACATTATGGACTTTTCTTGTGTTGATCAGTGGCAAACATAGCGCTTAGCGTTGAGGACAAAAAGCTCTATTTTGGTCTCATCAGACCATAGAATCTTCTTCCACTTGGTCTCAGAGTCTCCCACCTGCCTTCTGGGAAACTCTAGCCGAGATTTGATGCGAGTTTTTTTCAACAATGGCTTTCTTTTTGCCACTCTCCCATAAAGGCCAGTTTTGTGAAGCACCCGGGCTATTGTTGCCATATGCACAGTGTCTCCCAGCTCAGCCGTGGAACACTGTAACTCCTTTAGAGTTGCCATAGGCCTCTTGGTGGCCTCCCTGACTAGTGCCCTATACGCCCGGATACTCAGTTTTTGAGGACGGCCTGTTCTAGACAGATTCACAGTTGTGCCATATTCTCTCCATTTCTTAATAATGGACTTTACTGTGCTCTGAGAGGATATTCAATGCCTTGGAAATGTTCTTATATCCTACCCCTGATTGGTGCTTTTGAAGAACCTTATTCCGGATTTGCTTTGAATGTTCCTTCATCTTCATGATGTAGTTTTTGTTAGGAAATGTACTAACCAACTGTGGGACCTCCCAGAGACAGGTGTATTTAACCTGAAATCATGTGAAACACCTTAATTGCACACAGGTGGACTCCATTCAACTAATTATGTGACTTCTAAAGACAATTGGTTGCACCAGAGCTTATTTAGGTGTGTCATAGCAAAGGGGGTGAATACTTATGCAATCAATTATTTTCTGTTTTATATTTGTAATTAATTTAGAACAATTTGTAGATTTTATTTTTCACTTTGACATTATGGACTTTTCTTGTGTTGATCAGTGGCAAACATAGCGCTTAGCGTTGAGGCCAAAAAGCTCTATTTTGGTCTCATCAGACCATAGAATCTTCTTCCACTTGGTCTCAGAGTCTCCCACATGCCTTCTGGGAAACTCTAGCCGAGATTTGATGCGAGTTTTTTTCAACAATGGCTTTCTTTTTGCCACTCTCCCATAAAGGCCAGTTTTGTGAAGCACCCGGGCTATTATTGCCATATGCACAGTGTCTCCCAGCTCAGCCGTGGAACAATGTAACTCCTTCAGAGTTGCCATAGGCCTCTTGGTGGCCTCCCTGACTAGTGCCCTATACGCCCGGATACTCCGTTTTTGAGGACGGCCTGTTCTAGACAGATTCACAGTTGTGCCATATTCTCTCCATTTCTTAATAATGGACTTTACTGTGCTCTGAGAGGATATTCAATGCCTTGGAAATGTTCTTATATCCTACCCCTGATTGGTGCTTTTGAAGAACCTTATTCCGGATTTGCTTTGAATGTTCCTTCATCTTCATGATGTAGTTTTTGTTAGGAAATGTACTAACCAACTGTGGGACCTCCCAGAGACAGGTGTATTTAACCTGAAATCATGTGAAACACCTTAATTGCACACAGGTGGACTCCATTCGACTAATTATGTGACTTCTAAAGACAACTGGTTGCACCAGAGCTTATTTAGGTGTGTCATAGCAAAGGGGGTGATTACTTATGCAATCAATTATTTTCTGTTTTATATTTGTAATTAATTTAGAACAATTTGTAGATTTTATTTTTCACTTTGACATTATGGACTTTTCTTGTGTTGATCAGTGGCAAACATAGCGCTTAGCGTTGAGGCCAAAAAGCTCTATTTTGGTCTCATCAGACCATAGAATCTTCTTCCACTTGGTCTCAGAGTCTCCCACATGCCTTCTGGGAAACTCTAGCCGAGATTTGATGCGAGTTTTTTTCTTTTTGCCACTCTCCCATAAAGGCCAGTTTTGTGAAGCACCCGGGCTATTGTTGCCATATGCACAGTGTCTCCCAGCTCAGCCGTGGAACACTGTAACACCTTTAGAGTTGCCATAGGCCTCTTGGTGGCCTCCCTGACTAGTGCCCTATATGCCCGGATACTCCGTTTTTGAGGACGGCCTGTTCTAGACAGATTCACAGTTGTGCCATATTCTCTCCATTTCTTAATAATGGACTTTACTGTGCTCTGAGAGGATATTCAATGCCTTGGAAATGTTCTTATATCCTACCCCTGATTGGTGCTTTTGAAGAACCTTATTCCGGATTTGCTTTGAATGTTCCTTCATCTTCATCATGTAGTTTTTGTTAGGAAATGTACTAACCAACTGTGGGACCTCCCAGAGACAGGTGTATTTAACCTGAAATCATGTGAAACACCTTAATTGCACACAGGTGGACTCCATTCAACTAATTATGTGACTTCTAAAGACAATTGGTTGCACCAGAGCTTATTTAGGTGTGTCTTAGCAAAGGGGGTGAATACTTATGCAATCAATTATTTTCTGTTTTATATTTGTAATTAATTTAGAACAATTTGTAGATTTTATTTTTCACTTTGACATTATGGACTTTTCTTGTGTTGATCAGTGGCAAACATAGCGCTTAGCGTTGAGGCCAAAAAGCTCTATTTTGGTCTCATCAGACCATAGAATCTTCTTCCACTTGGTCTCAGAGTCTCCCACATGCCTTCTGGGAAACTCTAGCCGAGATTTGATGCGAGTTTTTTTCAACAATGGCTTTCTTTTTGCCACTCTCCCATAAAGGCCAGTTTTGTGAAGCACCCGGGCTATTGTTGCCATATGCACAGTGTCTCCCAGCTCAGCCGTGGAACACTGTAACTCCTTTAGAGTTGCCATAGGCCTCTTGGTGGCCTCCCTGACTAGTGCCCTATACGCCCGGATACTCCGTTTTTGAGGACGGCCTGTTCTAGACAGATTCACAGTTGTGCCATATTCTCTCCATTTCTTAATAATGGACTTTACTGTGCTCTGAGAGGATATTCAATGCCTTGGAAATGTTCTTATATCCTACCCCTGATTGGTGCTTTTGAAGAACCTTATTCCGGATTTGCTTTGAATGTTCCTTCATCTTCATGATGTAGTTTTTGTTAGGAAATGTACTAACCAACTGTGGGACCTCCCAGAGACAGGTGTATTTAACCTGAAATCATGTGAAACACCTTAATTGCACACAGGTGGACTCCATTCGACTAATTATGTGACTTCTAAAGACAACTGGTTGCACCAGAGCTTATTTAGGTGTGTCATAGCAAAGGGGGTGATTACTTATGCAATCAATTATTTTCTGTTTTATATTTGTAATTAATTTAGAACAATTTGTAGATTTTATTTTTCACTTTGACATTATGGACTTTTCTTGTGTTGATCAGTGGCAAACATAGCGCTTAGCGTTGAGGCCAAAAAGCTCTATTTTGGTCTCATCAGACCATAGAATCTTCTTCCACTTGGTCTCAGAGTCTCCCACATGCCTTCTGGGAAACTCTAGCCGAGATTTGATGCGACTTTTTTTCTTTTTGCCACTCTCCCATAAAGGCCAGTTTTGTGAAGCACCCGGGCTATTGTTGCCATATGCACAGTGTCTCCCAGCTCAGCCGTGGAACACTGTAACACCTTTAGAGTTGCCATAGGCCTCTTGGTGGCCTCCCTGACTAGTGCCCTATATGCCCGGATACTCCGTTTTTGAGGACGGCCTGTTCTAGACAGATTCACAGTTGTGCCATATTCTCTCCATTTCTTAATAATGGACTTTACTGTGCTCTGAGAGGATATTCAATGCCTTGGAAATGTTCTTATATCCTACCCCTGATTGGTGCTTTTGAAGAACCTTATTCCGGATTTGCTTTGAATGTTCCTTCATCTTCATCATGTAGTTTTTGTTAGGAAATGTACTAACCAACTGTGGGACCTCCCAGAGACAGGTGTATTTAACCTGAAATCATGTGAAACACCTTAATTGCACACAGGTGGACTCCATTCAACTAATTATGTGACTTCTAAAGACAATTGGTTGCACCAGAGCTTATTTAGGTGTGTCTTAGCAAAGGGGGTGAATACTTATGCAATCAATTATTTTCTGTTTTATATTTGTAATTAATTTAGAACAATTTGTAGATTTTATTTTTCACTTTGACATTATGGACTTTTCTTGTGTTGATCAGTGGCAAACATAGCGCTTAGCGTTGAGGCCAAAAAGCTCTATTTTGGTCTCATCAGACCATAGAATCTTCTTCCACTTGGTCTCAGAGTCTCCCACATGCCTTCTGGGAAACTCTAGCCGAGATTTGATGCGAGTTTTTTTCAACAATGGCTTTCTTTTTGCCACTCTCCCATAAAGGCCAGTTTTGTGAAGCACCCGGGCTATTGTTGCCATATGCACAGTGTCTCCCAGCTCAGCCGTGGAACACTGTAACTCCTTTAGAGTTGCCATAGGCCTCTTGGTGGCCTCCCTGACTAGTGCCCTATACGCCCGGATACTCCGTTTTTGAGGACGGCCTGTTCTAGACAGATTCACAGTTGTGCCATATTCTCTCCATTTCTTAATAATGGACTTTACTGTGCTCTGAGAGGATATTCAATGCCTTGGAAATGTTCTTATATCCTACCCCTGATTGGTGATTTTGAAGAACCTTATTCCGGATTTGCTTTGAATGTTCCTTCATCTTCATGATGTAGTTTTTGTTAGGAAATGTACTAACCAACTGTGGGACCTCCCAGAGACAGGTGTATTTAACCTGAAATCATGTGAAACACCTTAATTGCACACAGGTGGACTCCATTCAACTAATTATGTGACTTCTAAAGACAATTGGTTGCACCAGAGCTTATTTAGGTGTGTCATAGCAAAGGGGGTGAATACTTATGCAATCAATTATTTTCTGTTTTATATTTGTAATTAATTTAGAACAAGTTGTAGATTTTATTTTTCACTTTGACATTATGGACTTTTCTTGTGTTGATCAGTGGCAAAAACTCCCAATTAAATCCATTTTGATTCCATGTTGTAACACAATGAAATGTGGAAAAGTCCAAGGGGGGTGAATACTTTTGAGAGCCACTGTATTTCTTAGCAGACACCCTTATCCAGGACGACTTACAATTGTTACAAGATATCACATTATTTTTACATACAATTATATTATTTTTCTACATACAATTACCCATTTATACAGTTGGATTTTTACTGGAGCAATCTAGGTAAAGTACCTTGCTCAAGGGTACAGCAGCAATGTCCCCCACCTGGGATTGAACCCACGACCTTCTAGTCAAGAGTCCCGAGACCTAACCACTACTCCACACTGCCGCCCTGACCATAGTCAAAATTGAGCTACATGACCAGAGTCACCATTGAGCTACATGACCAGAGTCACCATTGAGCTACATGACCAGAGTCACCATTGAGCTAAATGATCATAGTTAGAATAGAATTGACTAGAGTCAGAATAGTGCTACATTGGAGGCTGTGTGGTCCAGTGGTTAAAGAAAAGGGCTTGTAACCAGGAGGTCCCCGGTTCAAATCCCACCTTAGCCACTGACTCACTGTGTGACCCTGAGCAAGTCACTTAACCTCCTTGTGCTCCGTCTTTCGGGTGAGATGTAATTGTAAGTGACTCTGCAGCTGATGCAAAGTTCACACACCCTAGTCTCTGTAAGTCGCCTTGGATAAAGGTGTCTGCTAAATAAACACATAATAATAATACATTACCATAGCCACAAAAAACCTTAGTGGACAAAGTGGGTCTGGGTGGCCGAGCGGCAGTTCCAGGAGGTCAGCATGAAGTAGTGACTTGCTCTCATAATGCTATTAGATAACAGATACACTGGGGGGGTAAGTGCATATTACTAAGGGCATGGTCTTTTCATCAAAAAAATATTTAAGTAAAAATAATAAGTCAAGCCATGTGGGAGGCTCTGCACCCCGGGCAGAGTTCCCATTCACCCCTGGCAGCTTCCACTTCCCTGGAAGTCTGTCTGTTGCCCTCCCGTGCCTGGCGCCAGATCAGGTCGGGCTGGAGGCTCTGTTTTCGGCTTGGGGAGGCGGTGGGTCCCCTTACAGTCCTGGACTTCCATGCTGATGGAAGTATGCTGCCCTCCCGCGCCTGGCGCCAGATCAGGCCGGGCTGGAGGCTCTGTTTTGGGCTTGAGTAGGCAGTGTGGGTCCCTTACATTTTTTTATTTTTAATGCACTTTAAGTCTCTTGCCTTCACGGGGTTTGGAGGCTCTGTTTTGGGCAACAGTGTGCCATTTGTGTCGCTGACTTTCAGTGCACTTGAAGCCTGTTGCCCTCGCGGGGTTTGGAGGCTCTGTTTTCAGCAGCAGTGTGCCGTTTGTGTCCTTGGTGACCTCCATGTTTTTGCTGCTAGAGACTAAGTCCCGCTGTGGACATGGTCGTGTCTACCTTCAATGCGAGCCTTTTGGTGGACATGGTCATTGGCCGAGCACTTTAAAAAAAAAAATCCTATCTTTAACATTAGATGACCATAGTCCGGACTTTTTTGGCTCCGCCAGAAACTAAGAGTTGAAAAAGACATAGTCATGTCGCCTATCTTTAACATGACATGACCATGACCATAGCAGGGCAGTTTATGGAAGTCTGTAAACGGCCGAGATTGAAATGTCCTGCGGGGTGGCAGCGACTCCTTGGCAGTGTGACTTCGGCCCCGTTGCCCATAAAGACTCCATGTCTGAGATACAACGGGGGGACCCGCGGAGATTTCCGTCGACAGGGTTTTTAGAACAAAAAATATTTCTAAGTCAGGACGGAGGTGTCAGAAAAATGCTTGTGAGTGATCAGTTGAAGCCAGGCTTGGAGGCTTTGTGCTGGGCAGGGGAAGATGGCCGGGATGACTCCTCCTGTCGGGTCCATGCTGTGGGAGGCTCCGCACTTGAACCAGAGCTCACACTTTCCAAGAAAAAGTCCT
>NW_026708927.1:277500-280000 GCF_902713425.1 Acipenser ruthenus
AGTCAATATTTGGTAGAGGCACCTTTGGCAGCAATTACAGCCATGAGTCTATTTGGATAAGTCTCTACCAGCTTTGCACATCTGGACACTGCTATTTTTGCCCATTCTTCTTTGCAAAATTGCTCAAGCTCCGTCAAGTTGGATGGGGACCTTTGGTGAACAGCAATTTTCAACTCTTTCCACATATTCTCAATTGGATTGAGGTCCGGGCTTTGACTGGGCCACTCCAGGACATTGACCTTTTTGTTTTTAAGCCACTCCAGTGTGCCTTTGGCTGTATGTTTGGGGTCATTGTCCTGCTGGAAGATGAATCTTCTCCAAGTCCCAGGTCTCTTGCAGACTTCAGCAGGTTTTCCTTCAGGATTTCTCTGTACTTTGCCGCATCCATTTTGCCCTCTATCTTCACGAGCTTTCCAGGCCCTGACGCAGAGAAGCATCCCCATAGCATGATGCTGCCACCACCATGCTTCACGGTAGGGATGGTGTTCTCAGGATGATGTACGGTGTTAGGCTTGCGCCAAACATAGCGCTTAGCGTTGTGGCCAAAAAGCTCTATTCTGGTCTCATCAGGCCATAGAATCTTCTTCCACTTGGTCTCAGAGTCTCCCACATGCCTTCTGGGAAACTCTAGCCGAGATTTGATGCGAGTTCTTTTCAACAATGGCTTTCTTTTTGCCACTCTCCCATAAAGGCCAGTTTTGTGAAGCACCCGGGCTATTGTTGCCATATGCACAGTGTCTCCCAGCTCAGCCGTGGAACACTGTAACTCCTTTAGAGTTGCCATAGGCCTCTTGGTGGCCTCCCTGACTAGTGCCCTATACGCCCGGATACTCCGTTTTTGAGGACGGCCTGTTCTAGACAGATTCACAGTTGTGCCATATTCTCTCCATTTCTTAATAATGGACTTTACTGTGCTCTGAGAGGATATTCAATGCCTTGGAAATGTTCTTATATCCTACCCCTGATTGGTGCTTTTGAAGAACCTTATTCCGGATTTGCTTTGAATGTTCCTTCACCTTCATGATGTAGTTTTTGTTAGGAAATGTACTAACCAACTGTGGGACCTCCCAGAGACAGGTGTATTTAACCTGAAATCATGTGAAACACCTTAATTGCACACAGGTGGACTCCATTCAACTAATTATGTGACTTCTAAAGACAATTGGTTGCACCAGAGCTTATTTAGGTGTGTCATAGCAAAGGGGGTGAATACTTATGCAATCAATTATTTTCTGTTTTATATTTGTAATTAATTTAGAACAAGTTGTAGATTTTATTTTTCACTTTGACATTATGGACTTTTCTTGTGTTGATCAGTGGCAAAAACTCCCAATTAAATCCATTTTGATTCCATGTTGTAACACAATGAAATGTGGAAAAGTCCAAGGGGGGTGAATACTTTTGAGAGCCACTGTATTTCTTAGCAGACACCCTTATCCAGGACGACTTACAATTGTTACAAGATATCACATTATTTTTACATACAATTATATTATTTTTCTACATACAATTACCCATTTATACAGTTGGATTGTTACTGGAGCAATCTAGGTAAAGTACCTTGCTCAAGGGTACAGCAGCAATGTCCCCCACCTGGGATTGAACCCACGACCTTCTAGTCAAGAGTCCCGAGACCTAACCACTACTCCACACTGCCGCACTGACCATAGTCAAAATTGAGCTACATGACCAGAGTCACCATTGAGCTACATGACCAGAGTCACCATTGAGCTACATGACCAGAGTCACCATTGAGCTACATGACCAGAGTCACCATTGAGCTAAATGACCATAGTTAGAATAGAATTGACTAGAGTCAGAATAGTGCTACACTGGAGGCTGTGTGGTCCAGTGGTTAAAGAAAAGGGCTTGTAACCAGGAGGTCCCCGGTTCAAATCCCACCTTAGCCACTGACTCACTGTGTGACCCTGAGCAAGTCACTTAACCTCCTTGTGCTCCGTCTTTTGGGTGAGATGTAATTGTAAGTGACTCTGCAGCTGATGCAAAGTTCACACACCCTAGTCTCTGTAAGTCGACTTGGATAAAGGTGTCTGCTAAATAAACACATAATAATAATACATTACCATAGCCACAAAAAACCTTAGTGGACAAAGTGGGTCTGGGTGGCCGAGCGGCAGTTCCAGGAGGTCGGCATGAAGTAGTGACTTGCTCTCATAATGCTATTAGATAACAGATACACTGGGGGGGTAAGTGCATATTACTAAGGGCATGGTCTTTTGATCAAAAAAATATTTAAGTAAAAATAATAAGTCAAGCCATGTGGGAGGCTCTGCACCCCGGGCAGAGTTCCCATTCACCCCTGGCAGCTTCCACTTCCCTGGAAGTCTGTCTGTTGCCCTCCCGTGCCTGGCGCCAGATCAGGTCGGGCTGGAGGCTCTGTTTTCGGCTTGGGGAGGCGGTGGGTCCCCTTACAGTCCTGGACTTCCATGCTGATGGAAGTATGCTGCCCTCCCGCGCCTGGCGCCAGATCAGGCCGGGC
>NW_026708927.1:290000-292500 GCF_902713425.1 Acipenser ruthenus
GCCTGTGTGCAATACGTTACACTTCTCTCTATTAAAATGTAATTTGCCACGTGTCTGCCAAGTTCTGAATGCTGTCTAGATCATTTTGAATGACCTTTGCTGCTACAACAGTGTTTGCCGCCACTCCTATTTTTGTGTCGTCTGCAAATTTAACAAGCTTGCTTACTATACCAGAATCTAAATCATGAATGTAGATTAGGAATAGCAGAGGACCTAATAGTGATCCCTGAGGTACACCCCTGGCTACCTCACTACATTTTGAGGTTTCTCCTCTATTTAGTACTTTCTGTTTTCTACATGTTAACCACTCCCTAATCCATGTGCATGCATTTCCTTGAATCCCTACTGCATTCAGTTTGAGAATTAATGTTGAAAGGGAGGGAAGATCTTCTCCACAGAAGATTCTCCCAGCCTTTCAACTTTTTTCAAAAACAATACAATTAAAAAAGGCATCAGTGTTTAATTTCCAGACGATTTTAAACTCGCAGCACATTTGAAATGACCATTGGAACAGTATTTCTTAAAAAAATGTGTATATATTAAATATTTTTAAATAAACTATTTTATATATTTCTTTTCTCAAACAGTTTCCCAGTTTTTAATCATTTGAAACTGGTACTGTCTTCAACATGACTGTTCCTAATGAATTAGCCATTCTCCTTGCATTATGCTGTTGGACTTTTGAATGACAAATGTTCGTTTTGAAAAGTAAATGTTGAAAAACAGGGAAGATCTTCTCCACAGATTAATTACAAATACAAAACAGAAAATAATTGATTGCATAAGTATTCACCCCCTTGAGTCAATATTTGGTAGAGGCACCTTTGGCAGCAATTACAGCCATGAGTCTATTTGGATAAGTCTCTACCAGCTTTGCACATCTGGACACTGCTATTTTTGCCCATTCTTCTTTGCAAAATTGCTCAAGCTCCGTCAAGTTGGATGGGGACCTTTGGTGAACAGCAATTTTCAACTCTTTCCACATATTCTCAATTGGATTGAGGTCCGGGCTTTGACTGGGCCACTCCAGGACATTGACCTTTTTGTTTTTAAGCCACTCCAGTGTGCCTTTGGCTGTATGTTTGGGGTCATTGTCCTGCTGGAAGATGAATCTTCTCCAAGTCCCAGGTCTCTTGCAGACTTCAGCAGGTTTTCCTTCAGGATTTCTCTGTACTTTGCCGCATCCATTTTGCCCTCTATCTTCACGAGCTTTCCAGGCCCTGACGCAGAGAAGCATCCCCATAGCATGATGCTGCCACCACCATGCTTCACGGTAGGGATGGTGTTCTCAGGATGATGTACGGTGTTAGGCTTGCGCCAAACATAGCGCTTAGCGTTGTGGCCAAAAAGCTCTATTCTGGTCTCATCAGGCCATAGAATCTTCTTCCACTTGGTCTCAGAGTCTCCCACATGCCTTCTGGGAAACTCTAGCCGAGATTTGATGCGAGTTCTTTTCAACAATGGCTTTCTTTTTGCCACTCTCCCATAAAGGCCAGTTTTGTGAAGCACCCGGGCTATTGTTGCCATATGCACAGTGTCTCCCAGCTCAGCCGTGGAACACTGTAACTCCTTTAGAGTTGCCATAGGCCTCTTGGTGGCCTCCCTGACTAGTGCCCTATACGCCCGGATACTCCGTTTTTGAGGACGGCCTGTTCTAGACAGATTCACAGTTGTGCCATATTCTCTCCGTTGCTTAATAATGGACTTTACTGTGCTCTGAGAGGATATTCAATGCCTTGGAAATGTTCTTATATCCTACCCCTGATTGGTGCTTTTGAAGAACCTTATTCCGGATTTGCTTTGAATGTTCCTTCACCTTCATGATGTAGTTTTTGTTAGGAAATGTACTAACCAACTGTGGGACCTCCCAGAGACAGGTGTATTTAACCTGAAATCATGTGAAACACCTTAATTGCACACAGGTGGACTCCATTCAACTAATTATGTGACTTCTAAAGACAATTGGTTGCACCAGAGCTTATTTAGGTGTGTCATAGCAAAGGGGGTGAATACTTATGCAATCAATTATTTTCTGTTTTATATTTGTAATTAATTTAGAACAAGTTGTAGATTTTATTTTTCACTTTGACATTATGGACTTTTCTTGTGTTGATCAGTGGCAAAAACTCCCAATTAAATCCATTTTGATTCCATGTTGTAACACAATGAAATGTGGAAAAGTCCAAGGGGGGTGAATACTTTTGAGAGCCACTGTATTTCTTAGCAGACACCCTTATCCAGGACGACTTACAATTGTTACAAGATATCACATTATTTTTACATACAATTATATTATTTTTCTACATACAATTACCCATTTATACAGTTGGATTGTTACTGGAGCAATCTAGGTAAAGTACCTTGCTCAAGGGTACAGCAGCAATGTCCCCCACCTGGGATTGAACCCACGACCTTCTAGTCAAGAGTCCCGAGACCTAACCACTACTCCACACTGCCGCCCTGACCATAGTCAAAATTGAGCTACATGACCAGAGTCACC
>NW_026708927.1:305000-307500 GCF_902713425.1 Acipenser ruthenus
CAGAACTGAACACAGTATTCTAGGTGAGGTCTTACTAATGCATTGTAAAGTTTTAACATTACTTCCCTTGATTTAAAATCAACACACCTCACAATATATCCGAGCATCTTGTTGGCCTTTTTTATTGCTTCCTCACATTGTCTCGATGAAGACATTTCTGAGTCAACATAAACTCCTAGGTCTTTTTCATAGATCCCTTCTTCAATTTCAGTATCTCCCATATGATATTTATAATGCCCATTTGTATTGCCTGTGTGCAATACGTTACACTTCTCTCTATTAAAATGTAATTTGCCACGTGTCTGCCAAGTTCTGAATGCTGTCTAGATCATTTTGAATGACCTTTGCTGCTACAACAGTGTTTGCCGCCACTCCTATTTTTGTGTCGTCTGCAAATTTAACAAGCTTGCTTACTATACCAGAATCTAAATCATGAATGTAGATTAGGAATAGCAGAGGACCTAATAGTGATCCCTGAGGTACACCCCTGGCTACCTCACTACATTTTGAGGTTTCTCCTCTATTTAGTACTTTCTGTTTTCTACATGTTAACCACTCCCTAATCCATGTGCATGCATTTCCTTGAATCCCTACTGCATTCAGTTTGAGAATTAATGTTGAAAGGGAGGGAAGATCTTCTCCACAGAAGATTCTCCCAGCCTTTCAACTTTTTTCAAAAACAATACAATTAAAAAAGGCATCAGTGTTTAATTTCCAGACGATTTTAAACTCGCAGCACATTTGAAATGACCATTGGAACAGTATTTCTTAAAAAAATGTGTATATATTAAATATTTTTAAATAAACTATTTTATATATTTCTTTTCTCAAACAGTTTCCCAGTTTTTAATCATTTGAAACTGGTACTGTCTTCAACATGACTGTTCCTAATGAATTAGCCATTCTCCTTGCATTATGCTGTTGGACTTTTGAATGACAAATGTTCGTTTTGAAAAGTAAATGTTGAAAAACAGGGAAGATCTTCTCCACAGATTAATTACAAATACAAAACAGAAAATAATTGATTGCATAAGTATTCACCCCCTTGAGTCAATATTTGGTAGAGGCACCTTTGGCAGCAATTACAGCCATGAGTCTATTTGGATAAGTCTCTACCAGCTTTGCACATCTGGACACTGCTATTTTTGCCCATTCTTCTTTGCAAAATTGCTCAAGCTCCGTCAAGTTGGATGGGGACCTTTGGTGAACAGCAATTTTCAACTCTTTCCACATATTCTCAATTGGATTGAGGTCCGGGCTTTGACTGGGCCACTCCAGGACATTGACCTTTTTGTTTTTAAGCCACTCCAGTGTGCCTTTGGCTGTATGTTTGGGGTCATTGTCCTGCTGGAAGATGAATCTTCTCCAAGTCCCAGGTCTCTTGCAGACTTCAGCAGGTTTTCCTTCAGGATTTCTCTGTACTTTGCCGCATCCATTTTGCCCTCTATCTTCACGAGCTTTCCAGGCCCTGACGCAGAGAAGCATCCCCATAGCATGATGCTGCCACCACCATGCTTCACGGTAGGGATGGTGTTCTCAGGATGATGTACGGTGTTAGGCTTGCGCCAAACATAGCGCTTAGCGTTGTGGCCAAAAAGCTCTATTCTGGTCTCATCAGGCCATAGAATCTTCTTCCACTTGGTCTCAGAGTCTCCCACATGCCTTCTGGGAAACTCTAGCCGAGATTTGATGCGAGTTCTTTTCAACAATGGCTTTCTTTTTGCCACTCTCCCATAAAGGCCAGTTTTGTGAAGCACCCGGGCTATTGTTGCCATATGCACAGTGTCTCCCAGCTCAGCCGTGGAACACTGTAACTCCTTTAGAGTTGCCATAGGCCTCTTGGTGGCCTCCCTGACTAGTGCCCTATACGCCCGGATACTCCGTTTTTGAGGACGGCCTGTTCTAGACAGATTCACAGTTGTGCCATATTCTCTCCATTTCTTAATAATGGACTTTACTGTGCTCTGAGAGGATATTCAATGCCTTGGAAATGTTCTTATATCCTACCCCTGATTGGTGCTTTTGAAGAACCTTATTCCGGATTTGCTTTGAATGTTCCTTCACCTTCATGATGTAGTTTTTGTTAGGAAATGTACTAACCAACTGTGGGACCTCCCAGAGACAGGTGTATTTAACCTGAAATCATGTGAAACACCTTAATTGCACACAGGTGGACTCCATTCAACTAATTATGTGACTTCTAAAGACAATTGGTTGCACCAGAGCTTATTTAGGTGTGTCATAGCAAAGGGGGTGAATACTTATGCAATCAATTATTTTCTGTTTTATATTTGTAATTAATTTAGAACAAGTTGTAGATTTTATTTTTCACTTTGACATTATGGACTTTTCTTGTGTTGATCAGTGGCAAAAACTCCCAATTAAATCCATTTTGATTCCATGTTGTAACACAATGAAATGTGGAAAAGTCCAAGGGGGGTGAATACTTTTGAGAGCCACTGTATTTCTTAGCAGACACCCTTATCCAGGACGACTTACA